>NC_037538.1:17958037-17970690 GCF_001531365.2 Cynara cardunculus var. scolymus
TATATATATATATATATATCATGCATGTGTATGCATGAAGTCGTGAAGGGAAAAAGAGTTTCATAAATATTCCCAAACCGCCTTCCTTAAAAGGTAGGTATAAAGGGAGGAATTGAGGAAAAGTTTTCTGGCTACCAAATTTGGAAACTGAGAGTAAAGGTTGTGTGGATTCTTGCCAAAAATAGAAGTTAACTTGGAAAGCAATATATGTGCATATTTTTTCTTCAATTTCAAAATCTGCGTAAGGTGAGTTTTATTATACACAACAACCTTCGAATCCATTTTATTACTGGTTTATATGGCTTAAGAATCTGCTATGTTATGATCTGGATTTATGTTCTTGATGATCTTGATTGTCCGATAAAGGATTGTACTCGGTCATAATGGTGTCCGATGAGGGCTTCTCACCAGCTAAATCATGGCCGGTGAAGAGGTTGGTGATTGTAGAGTGATGATCGATAAGGTCTCTTATCAGACATAGCTTTGTCTGATAAGGACACCTTACCGAACATAATGTTGTCTCTATTAATTACTCATTGTTCATAATATCATTTAAATATAATGTTTGAAAAGCTAAGTGTTGGCCGGTGAACAATTGTGTCCGGACACTTGTGTCTGATGAGGGTGTGTCCGTACACTTGGTGTTCGATAAGGGTATGTCCGGTTAAGAGTTGTCCGGATAATGATGTTTGGATAAGAGTTGACTGATGAAGAGAAATTGGCCTAAAATTTATGTTATTTAATGATGATATTTCACAAATATTTTTTTAATCAGTTTTAAACTATTTTATACTGTAAAAAGGACATTTTGTATCCTTTAAATAAGAATTGTGAACTGGAAAAAGAAACCGATATTTCTTTCAATACGTGTGTGACATAAGTCTATTTTGAAAAAAATATTGATTTGAGAAATGTTTCTCCATGACGTGTGTGACGTAAGTCTGTTCTGGCATGAAACTATGTTTTAAATGTTTCTCCAAGACGTGTGTGGCGTAAGTCTATTCTGGCATAACATGTGTGACGTAAGTCTGTTCTGCTATGGAACTAGATTTCTCCAGAACATGTGTGACATAAGTCTGTTCTGGTATGAAACCATGTTTTGAGGTGGGAATAAGGGTGGTATATCAAGAAGAAGTGTACCTATGAATATAAGAGTGGCAATTGTAGGTGTAATTAATATTATAACTCTTGTTATTATCACCATAAGACGCGATAATTCTAAATCAACATTTCTCTGTGACTTGATGACTTGGACATATTGCTCTTATTGAAATAATAACATTGATGTTGTTGAGAAGAGGAAAACGATTTATAACCATAAGCATTAATTGCCCATGATTTCAAATGATTTTGAGGAAATTTGATATTTGAGAAGACACAGAGAAGCTCTGGTTAGTGTTCAAGATGGACCAGAGGACCTCTAGTTTTATGGAGAACCTTTCAAGAATTTTTGAGAATTTTGTGACCCAGAGGCTTTGTATGTACTATACAGAGGTTTTGTGTCTGGAAATATTCTATGTCCAAGCATTGTGTTTGAGCTTTGTGTCCTAGCTATGTATCTGAGCTCTGTCTTTTAAAACTAAATATTTTATAAGTCAAATTCTTTTAAATCTCTTATTAATGAGATAAAGAACCAGATGAGCTCTAGATAATAGTTTTATTATACTTTTATTTAAAAAATCAAATGTTTGTCTTTTTGGACTAGAGAGGCTCTGGTCGTCCAGAGAGGCTCTGGTTGAATTTAGACTCATTTTATTTGGGATGAGTAAGTTCTGGTTGATGAAAGCAGAAGCTCTGATCAATTAGAGAGACTGGTTTAAGAAAAGAGCTTTGTTCTTTAAGAGCCAGAGGAAGCTCTGGTTCTTAAGAAACATAGGAGTTCTGGCCCGTTGAGCCAAATGAGCTCTGGGCCGTTAAGCTAGAGGAATTTTATGACTTTGTGTTTCGTAAAGATATGCAAATTTTAGGGAATGTGTTTATGTGTTATGAGAATATGTTTGTTTTACAATTTGAGTAACAAGTAGATTTGCCTCCTTTTGCTAAAATTTAATTATCTATTTGCAAAAGATGTTTTAAACAGGATTTGGTGGTATTCACCCTGTAATTGCAAAAAAGGGATTTTCTCACTAGACCTTCCAGTCTAACCCTCATTTTGTATTATGAAAATGTGCATTGCAGGATCAGCAGGGTCTCGGGATATTAAGAGGAAGGGGGAAATATGATTAGTTTTCTTATGTGTTTGTCTTCCTTTTGAAGATCAACCTGTTGCCTTTTATATTTTGATGATACATGTTGACATACATGTGATAGTACAAGGATATTATTTTGGGAATTTTTCAGTTGTAAATTATGTATATATTAAATCCTTGTATTAGTGGGACCTTTGTGGTGTAAATTACATTTCTTTTATATGAAATCCATGTTATATGCATATGTGGAAGTTTGGGGTGTTACATTGTATGTTCTGGAATCATCTTTGATATCACATTTTGAAATTTGACAAATGAAAAACCAAATGGGGAACCACTAAAATCCAAGAAGCTAGTAACCGAAGTTTTATAATACAAACTTAGCTTGTTTATATTATCAATTAACTTGTATTTGTAGCCATGTCGAGCAATCGTAGGAATTTTGATGAATATGGCAGCCCCTTCATGAAGAAAAATTTTAAACTTCGGCACCCATTTTTGTAGAACATTGGTTTGGATTTTAGTGCCCTAAAAACATGAATATGGAAAAGCATTCAGAGCTAATAATATGAAAATATTATGAATCAGATGTAATAAGAAAATACGATGAATACGATAGTAAAGATTCGAATACAGGTAATTATTTACCTCTTCATCCATTAATATAATCTTCATCGAATATATTTGTTCGAGATTCTTGAACGGTGGTTGAGTCCATAATCGAATGATTCTAACCTTCACAGTAAAATCTTCTTTTTATATATCAAGGTCTTTAATGAGAGTAATATTCTTCCCATCCATTATTCTTAATATAAAAAAGATTAATCAATTAATCGTAATTGAGAAGTTACATAATGTACAAAAAATATTATACCTTACAGCAGATAAACAACTCATGTTAGATTACTGTTTGTTGATGTTGAGAATTGTTCCCAATCTGAGTGATGAACAGGCCCGAAATTCAGCCCTAATTTAAAGGGATGCTTGACGAGAAAATAAAGTGATTTGAATTCAAGCTTAAGAGTAAATCCCGCTTTTTTCTGGATTACTATACAAATTGGATAAAATTTTGAATTTAGAAATGAAACTATATCAGTAAATTGAATTTAAACTTAGAAGTAAATCCCGCGTTTTTCAAGAGGATGTTGATCCTGTAACAACCTATTTGGGATAGAGATTATCTTTTTGGAATGGGAATGAATGAAGCGGGGTGGAAGACTGGTCAACTCAAATGAATCTTCAGACTTGAACTCTTGAAATAACTCTCAAGTAAAACTCTGAAGAATGACTTCGGACTGGTACTATTAAAAAAACTCTGAAGTATAACTCTGAAGAATAGCTCCAGACTTGTAGTCTTCAAATATATCTTATGAATAACTCTGAAAAATAACTCTGAAGAAGAAGACTTCAGAGTTCCAACTAAAAAGTCTGAAGAAGAAAACTTCACAGTTCAAACTTAGAAGTCTAGAAAAAGAAGACTTCAAAGTTCGGACTTGTATACTCTTCTAAACTAAAGTGATACTATGAAGAATGACTCCAGACTTATACTATTGAAATAACTCTGAAGAATAACTTTAAATAATAGCTCTATACTTGTACTCCAAAAAACTCTGATGTATAACTTTGAAGTGTAACTATGAAGAATAACTCTGAAGGAGAAGACTTCAGAGTTCAGACTTCTTAACTATGTTGTAAATCTCTGAAGAATGACTCAATACTTATACTAACTCTGACGTATAACTCTGAAGTATAACTTTGAAGAATAACTCTGAAGAAGAAGGCTTTAGAGTTCAGACTTGTATGTCTAGAAAAGAAAACTTTAGAGTTCAGACTTCTAAGTATGAAGAAGACTTCAGAGTTCAGGCTTAGAAGTCGGAAGAAGAAGACTTAAAGAGTTCAAACTTCTAAGTCTGAAGAAGACTTTAGAGTTCAGACTTAGAAGTCTAAAAAAGAAGACTTCAGAGTTCAGACTTCTTAACTTTGAAGTAAAACTCTGAGGAATGACCCCAGACTTGTACTAACTTTGAAGTACAACTTTGAAGCATAACTCTGAAGAAGAAGACTTCAGAGTTCAGACTTGTAAGTCTGGAAAAGAAGACTTCAGAGTTCAGACTTTAGGACCCGGTTATCACATATTTGTCGCTCGCAAGGTTGAATTTTTAGAAAACGATTTTCTGACTAAGCCTAACACTGGGGATAGAGTGGAACTTCAAGAAATTCAAGAAACACCTACAAATGCACATGTTGACAATAGTGTTCTACAAAAGACTGAACCTCAACAAGATGTTGAGGATACCAATGAGAGATAAACAATCCAAAGGTCGGAGAGGATTCGTCAAGAGCCAGATGGATATCAGGGTTTTCTAATCGGCTGTTATGATACGAATGACGATGAATCATTGATCTATCGGCAGGCTGCCAGGTATAGAATCTGACAAATGGCATGATGCATGAAAGTCAAACTTCAATCCATGACTATAACCAGGTCTCTGATCTGGTAGATGCACCCAAAGGCTGCAATGTTGTTGGGAGCAAATGGATTTTCAAGAAGAAAACCGACATGGATGGAATTGTGCACAGATTCAAGGCTAGATTGGTAGCGAAAGGTTTTTACTAAAACACATGGTGCTGACTATGATGAAACCTTCTCTCTGGTAGCCATGATCAAATGCATTAGGATAATGTTTTCCATTGCTATATATCATGATTACGAGATATGGCCAAAGGATGTAAAAATCGTGTTTCTTAACAGAATGTTGAGCGATGACGTGTATGTGGTACAACCAGAAGGTTTTGAACATCCCAAACATCCAAATATGGTATGTAAGTTGTTAAGATCCATTTATGGACTAAAGCAGGAGTCTCAAATTGATTTGATGAAAAATTAAAGAATTTGGATTTATCAAAAACGAAGATAAGCCTTGTATATACAAAAAATCTAGTGGGAGCATTGTTGTCTTCCTAGTTCTTTATGTTGAAAACATACTAATCATCAAAACTAACATCCAATGCTAGAAGGTGTAAGAACCTAGCTAAGGGAAATGTTTTGCGATGAAAGACTTGAGAGAAGCCGTCTTTATTCTTGGAATAAAGAAATATCATGATAGATCAAGGCGCTTAATTGGATTAAGCCAAAGTACATATATTGACAAGGTCTTCAAAAACTTCAAGATGGTGAGTTCCAAGAGAGGAAACTTTCCAATGGTACATGGCATAGAATTGAGTAAGTCTCAATGTCCTTCATCGATAGAAGATATGGATCGCATGAAGGCTGTTCCCTGTGCTTTGGCAAATTGGATCAATAATGTATGCCATGATTTGTACTAGACCTGACGTATCTTATGCTTTAAGCATGACTAGTAGTTCATTCTGGGGTGACGGAGGGATCATACCATTCGAGCCTTTTTTTCATACCAATCAAACCCGAGCGAAGCTCACTGGGTAGCGGAAACGAATATCCTCCAGTACCTGAAAAGGACTAAGGATATGTTTTTGTTGTACAATGGTATAAAAGATCTACATATTCAAGAATACTCAGATGTTAGGTTCCAAATCAACCATGATGAATTCTAGTCACAATCGGGTTTTGTGTTCACACTCAGTGGTGGTGTCGTAAGTTGGAAGAACTTCAAACAGAGCACGATTGCAGACTCCACTACAGAGTCAGAATACTTGGCTGCTTTAGATGTTGGGAAGGAGGCCATATGGATGAAGGAATTCATCACAAACCTTGGTGTGTTCCTAGTATAGATGGACCCATCAAAATATACTATGATAATGAGGGTGCCATAGCACAGGAAAAAGAACCTAGGCTCACCAACGGTGTAAGCATATTCTGAGGAAATATCACATCATTCGAAAGATGATCAATTGAGAGGATGTAAGGATTTGCAAAGTTCAATCGGAAGATAATTCGACAGATCCATTCACTAAACCCATGAGTCAGAACAAGCATGATTCTCACACTAGCTCTATAGGAATAAGATTCTTGAGGGTGTAAATTGATCTGTAATGTTAGTATACTTTTGGAACATTAAGCAATGAAATTATATCTATTTTGGCATATTGGGTATGAGAAATTACATTAATTTCATTGTGTTCTATATAACATGTTTAAATCCAAAACAACATGATATTGTTTAAATCTATCCATGATCAATTATCACTGGGGGACTGGTGATAAACTAAGATCAGAGTAAAGTCTGTTTAAGGTTGGGCCAGCACGGGATGCGATCAGAGTCACTTGCACTTGTAGGTACAAGTGTTGGACATACATGCCTTCAAGATCACTTCATAGATCGCATCATAAAGTGAATCTTGAACTGATAGTTATTCATTTATCCTTTAACCTGAGATGCTTATTGGTACCTCAAGCACAAGAAGTGTTGTGCCTTGATATATGTCTAACGTTACCTTTCACCGGATGATTATAAGGACTATGTTAGGTGCAATACAAATTGGGTAAGAGGCGTATGCATGCAACATGGAATTTGCTTCTCTTACGATGAAAGAAAAACCTTTGGGCCCCTCGATGATATAAATTGAGAAATGTGTGGCGACATACAAGTAGATTGGTTGAAACAATATTACTTATTCTCTTAATGAATGTTGGAGTCAAAAAATATAATAATTGAACAACCAAGAATGAGCCAGATCTATGCCTTGAGTTCAATATGAGATGTCGCGTAACAAAAGGATAAGGAATACATTGATCATACTATTGACTGCGTTAATAGAAGCTTAACAACGCACATTCATTTGACTTTGGGGGTGGTGGCATGTTGCTAGACACATACCACTGTCTGTGTTTTATGTGTCGTGTACAAGTGGGAGACTGTAGTTTCGTTTGTGTCCACGTCATATGAAAAAACTACTGATGTCAAATGAACCTACGAGGGTCGTACGCAAAGAGTATGTAGGTCTCGAATCAACCATGTTCATTGTGAACCAAATCAGTTACATGTTGTAAAGTATAATTATTAGTATTCTAGTAGAGTAATAATAATTATGTGTAAAATATAATTATGATAAATATATGTATTATTAATTATTATGTTAATAATAATTAAGACAAAAGGCCCAATGTTTAATTACTGTAAGTTCATGCGATTAATTACTAAGCTAACAATTAATTAGTTAAAGTCCATAAGCTTTTAAGGGCCTGACCCGTCTAGAGAAAAGGGAGACCCTATTTAATCCTGACTAATTAGGGTTTTGACAATTTTAAGCCACAAGATTTTTTTCTCCCCCTATCTTATCTCTCTCTTGGCACTGCAAAACACACACACACACACACACACACACACACTAAGAACCGATTCCTAGTGGTGTTCTTTGTTCACTGGGGCTAACAACCGTTTGGAATTAGAAACGTACTCAAGTGTGGATACCACTAGAGGAGATCTACATTGATATCCCACGCTTCAAACCTTCAACAACCAATTCATTGAGGTAATATTCTAAAATCCCCTATAGTTTGGTTTTATGTCTTTACTTTTATCAGTAACAGAT
The DNA here is from genome assembly GCF_001531365.2 of Cynara cardunculus var. scolymus. Lineage (NCBI taxonomy): Eukaryota > Viridiplantae > Streptophyta > Magnoliopsida > Asterales > Asteraceae > Cynara > Cynara cardunculus. The sequence goes on from NC_037538.1 coordinate 17,965,738, forward strand.
CCAGGCTTGGGGTTTCCCGGTTATTGCTTTACTTTTCCGCTGCATGTTTGAGATCCCGGTGAAACGCTACACAAGTAAGCTAAGAAAATTTACAAATAGATATTCATTTCTAGTTGTAGATCTAGTTCTTATTCTACTAGACGGTTTACCGATAATCTGATGTAAGGGATGATCCTTAGTCTAAAGCATCTGCAAGAAAACACATGAATTTGTTTTTACATTAGACTTTCTTTTATTTATAATTTGACATGAGATATTATTTAGCCTTTTTTTAATGGTTCTCTTCTAAGTAAAACATGCGGTGGATATAGCTTCTACCACTAAAAACAAAGGCAAGTAGGAATAAGCTAGCATGGTCCTAGCAGCTTCAACCAGAGTTCTATTCATTCGTTCAACTACTCTATTTGTTGAGGAATCCTGAAAACTGAAAAATTGTGTGAAATTTCCATAGAAGTAAGATAACTCTAAAGAATCTCATTTTTGAATTTCGTCTCACCGTCACTCCTTATTTCTGAACAAGGAGTTGAAGAAATGCTTGAATTCTTTCGTGAAGATAATAATGATATCTGAAGCACCAAACTTGTACCTTAGAAACTCCACCGATGTATATCTTGAAAATTCAACCATAACCAAATGGACTTCTTTCCATTTATTCTATGAACTCTCATAGAACGACACAAATCCATATGAATAAGTTCCAAAGGAGATCTGCAAGAAGATTCCATCTTTGCTTTATGAGAACTTCTCTTGATATTTCCCATTTCACATGAAGAACATAAGGAATCCTTCCCAAATCTCATTTTGGGTAAGCCCTTGACAAGATCATTTTTCACAAGATTATTGATGGCTCTTAAGTTAATGTGAGACAGTTTCCTGTGCCAGATCCAACTATCTTTCTTAGATACTTTTGTAAGTAGACAAACAGCTGAATTGGAATATCTACAGAATATAAAGTGCCATCTCTCTTTGCAATTAGAATTTCATTTCCATATTTGTCATTTTGAGCACCTTTTAATGTAAAATTGGACATTAAAGCCTGTAGCATGAAATTGGCTTATGCTGAAAAGATTATGGTTTAAGACCTCAACATAAAATACTTTCAGAATTGTGACTTTTGGTGATAACTAGGTTCTGGTTATCACCTGAGGTAATCATTATGTGATTATTTGATATGTGATTACATGAATATGTGATTAACTGTTATAATTGGTTATCTGGATACATATTTATTTGGGATTTGTAGATAAAAATATGTATAAATTTTATGCATATTAATTATGATAAAATATGCATGGGAATATATATATATATATATATATATAGGGGAGCGATCAAATGCAAACCACTCAATTTGTACAAACCGTGCAAACCGCATTCAACCAATCATAATTTTTCATTTTCTTCATTTTTTTGTAATTATGAGAGGTTGATTAATCATTTTTATTGTGGAGGGTGTTAATCATAGATATTATCATCTTCATTATTTTAATTTTAGAGAAATACATGAAACAGTTTCATTAATGTTAGAGAAATACATGAAACAGTTTCATTAAGTATTATATGAAACAATTTCACAACCATATATGAAACAACTTCATCAAAAAAGTATTATATGAAACAATTTCACAAGATTAAACAATTTCATGAAAAAATTTCATAAGATTAAACAATGAAATCGACATATGAAGGTGGTTTGCACGGTTTACACAAATGAAGGCGGTTTTCATATGATCACTCCTCTATATATATATATATATATATATGCATGATTGTAAGTATATACATGTGTGGGTGCATATCTATACATATAATAAATAAGTAACTTGAATGACACGTGTCATCTTCTGGTGAGGTGGTTATCTTGTTTTCCCGCCTAAATATGTATCCATACACAATTTACATTATCAGTTAAATTAGACTCATTTGGACGTATCTAGACACAATTTACATTAGCAATTCCATTAGACTCATTTAATTGACATGTGTCATCTTATTCAATCAATCTCTCTAATTTAGTATGCAATTGATTTTATTATTGGGTTAATTAATTTGTGTGGTAACTGATTCCCGAAAAAAATGGTGTTTTACTTCAGAGTTATTCTTTAGAGTTTTACTTCAGAGTGATTTTTCAGGGTTATACTTAAGAGTTATACTTCAGAGTTATATTTCGAAGTTATACTTCAAAGTTATTCTTCAGAATTATACTTCAGAGTTATTTTATCAGAGTTATTCTTCAGAATTATACTTCAGAGTTATTTTATCAAAGTTATACTTTAGAGTTGTTCTTTAGAGTTATTTTTTAGAGCTATTCTTCAGAGTTTTACTCCAGAGTTATTCTTCGGAGTTATCAGAGTTTTACTTCAGAGTTATTATTTAGAGTTATACTTTAGAGTTATTCGAATAGTACAAGTCTGAAGTCATTCTTCAGAGTTTTACTTCAGAGTTATTTCAAGAATACAAGTCTGAAGTAGCATCATACTTTCAATGATCATTCATATATGTAAGATAAGTTTCCTGACATGATTTAATTTTTTAAAATTACCCCGTGTAATACACGGGATCGAACCTAGTATATATATATATATATATATGTGTGTATGCATGAATATGGTATGCATGCATGGTGATCCTTACATGATTTTCTGCCACCTTCCATTTTTGGAAGGGTATAAATAAGGGAGTTAGGAATAAAATGAGTTCTTCTTGCCATTTTGAAAGGAAAGTTGAGAAAGAGAGTGATTCTGTGGATTTTCTTGCATCATTTGGAAACCTGAAGTGGATTCGTACTTGGTATTTTCATCTTCAAAATTCTGAGTTTATACATAAGGTGAGTGTTTATTAAAACAACCCATTAAATATGTTTTGATTACTGCTTTTATAACTATGAATTGATGATGTATATTTTGAATTGCTATATTGTTCATGATGGAACTTCACTGACCGAATGGGGTTATCCGAACAAGTAATGTCTGGAGAATGACCTTACCGGCCAAAGCTTTATCCGGTGAAGGGTATAGAGTGTTATTAGTATTGACCGGATTAGAAATGACCGGACACCTTGTTGTCCGTATTAGGGTATATATGATTGATTGAGGTTTGTACCCGGACATAGTGTTGTCCCATGAGGACTTGTTCGGTCATCTTTTGACTTTTGAAAGTTTTACCTAGACTTTAAGCTATCCAGTTAAAACATACGGTTATATTGTCTGGAGAAGGTATGACTGGATTAGCTGTTTGATTTATAACTTTGTTTGTCCAGATACAAGCTATAAATCAAAGTCCTATCTTTTGAAATTAAAATCTTTGTATCTTGAAAATAATTATGTTTGATTTATAACTTTGTATCTTGAAAATAATTATTTTATATTTTGTCTAAACTCTGTACCCGAGCTCTATGTCCGAGCTCTATATCAGAGTCCTATCTTTTGAAATTAAAATATTTCTTCAAAAATATTTATAAAAGAGCAAAGAACTAGAGGATTCTAGCTTATTTTGTCTTTTAAAAATTAAAATAAGTTTCTTCTAGACTAGAGACTCTATTTTGTCCAGAAGATCTTTGGTTGGGTGTTATATCATTTAGACACAGAGGCTCTGGTTGGTAAGGGCAGAGGAGCTCTGGCCCGTTGAGCCAGAGGAGCTTTGGCCCGTTGAGCCAGAGGAGCTTTGGCCCGTTGAGTTAAAATTCTATATTAATTATAAGTCGAGTTAAAATTCTATATTAATTATAAGTCGAACTCTGAGTTTTAAAGGGATGCATTTGGATTATGTGTTGTAGCAATTTGTTGGCCTTATATTTTGATTATCCAATCAGATTATATGTTTTTTCCGAAATGCATTTATTTCTACATAAATGATGTTTTATCAAGTTTTGGTGATCTTCACCCTGCATTTGCAAAGAAATGATTTACTCACTAGACTTTCTGGTCTAATCCTCATTTTGTGTTTCAAAAATATGCATTGCAGGAACTGTGGGGTCAAAAGATAATAAGGGAAAGGGGGAAATATAAATATTCTCCTTATATGTTATCTGGTTATGAAGATCAGTCTGATACTTGTGCATTTTGGAAGATACATGTTGCTATACATGTAATAGTACAGGGAATTTCTTTTGGAATTTTTCATATGTAAATTCTGTTTATTCAGAAACCTTGTACTAGTGGGACCTATGTGGTGTAAATTATATTTCTTTTATATGAAATATATGTTATATGCAAATGTGGAATTTGAGGTGTTACACTTTTCCATTGGTTAGTGTACCATGTTTTCTCATATATCCTTTTGCATCATTTCCAAAATTGACAATTCCTCATGGTCTTTTTTTTTATAATTTGACAATAAGAACTTGAACCGGTCATATGCTTAGAGCATCCTAAATCTAAGAACCACACATGATTTCCCTCATACTCAGTTTTTAAATCTATTCTGCCAAAGTTATAAGATGATTCAGACTTTGATTTGGAGTTGGTAATGGAACCCATCATGCAGTATTTGGGTATTTCGTCCTCTGATGAAGTTGATATTGGATCTATAAGCCCATGTGTTGATCCCAGATCTCTCAATAACACTTATAATCTAGTTATGAATAACCAAATTATWVYRAYTTTACGAAGAAAGTTAAGAAGACTCAAAAGTAATATATGAATATTCAAGAACAGTTTGAGCTTCAAAGGTTTTACTTTATTGATAATAAAACGTAAAACACAAAGAGAACTTCTCACGTATACGCGCTTTTTACAATAGAGCTAGTCGTCTATTTATACTAGTTAGCTAATGCTAAGATAACTAATAATGTTTATCTTTCACATGGATAATCATTATTTACAAGATAAACTATAATTCCAGCTGTTGATTCGTCATCTCCAGCTGTCATTATTGATGTGGCGCTTTCATCCTTATCTTCAAGTCTTCAATGCATGCTTGGATGAATACTTAAAAAATCTTCTAAGTGTTAGT
>NC_037538.1:17971190-17973024 GCF_001531365.2 Cynara cardunculus var. scolymus
GGCACGTGGCTTCTGCCTAGTCTGTCTCTAATATTTTTCTGAAACCATTCAAATGATTCGGTTGAGTACTTGAAGGCTTCAKACATTCTAAAGAACTTTTTCACCCCAAACTCATTCTTGTAAACAAGTCCGAGTTCGGGTTGAGACAAGACATAGGCAGAGCGTATCTCCTACAAGCCCTGGAATTCTTTGTTTGGTGGAGCGCAGGATAGCCCCTCAATGCCCAGCCTTAGCACAATCTCAAAGTCTGTTTTCGCTCTTAGCTTTACCAGGGACTCCATTGTCTTTACTATTGCTCGATTTTCCATTCCAAACCTTATCCCGTGGTCCTGCCTCTGAGCTCTATAGGCGTATAATTCGATTAAGTCGTACGGGTTGAGATTAATGAGATCATTTTCGTTGAACACGCTAATGATCCCATSGRCTCTCTCCACGGTGAACTCAATGTATCTGATAGCTCGGTTGGCGAAGGATTTTATCTTTAAGTCCATGACTTTCCTTATTCCTTCATTTGAGAAGACAACTCGAGGATCTTGAGTAGTTTGTTTGACGAAATGATGGTGTAGGAGATCCATTAATTCGGGCGATAGGATTGGAGGATTTGTTGAAAAACTTTCATCGCGATCATGGTACATGTATTGATGGATATTTTCCATCATTACTGGTTCCCTGGGTGGCTCTTGAGGTCTTCTCCTCATCAACTCCATCTGCTGAATAATTTCGTCCACTAGGCCTGTTGGAGGATGCCTTGAGGAAGAGGGAACATCTGCTTGCACTATTGGTTGTGTTTGGGTTGGTTGGGTTAGGGTTATTATAGGTTCTGGTTGTTGGGGTGATAAAGGTTGGGTTGTAGTGGGCTCTGGTTGTAGGGGTGAAGAAGGTTGGGTTATAGTAGGCTCTGGTTGTATGGGTGAAGAAGGTTGGGTTGTTATAGGCTCTGGTTGTATGGGTGAAGAAGGTTGGGTTGTTATAGGCTCTGGTTGTAGAGAAATGATGAAAGATTGAGTTGTGCGGGGTGTTGGTGAGGGGGTTAAGGGTAGATTTATATTTGGTGTAGGAGAAAAAGGTTGATGTGTTTGTGGGGTGGTTGGTTCTTCATCGGTTGAGGAACTCAACACGATGGGCTCTGGGGTTGTAGCCAAGGGAACCTAGATATGCAGTTGTTCATCAGAGGGCAAGGCCTCTGGTTCCCTTGCTTGGGTTTCTTGAGGTGAAGGTTGGTGTGGTGTTGGTTGCTGTGGTGCAGCGGATGTTGAAGTGTATGCAGCCGCCGCCTCTTTCTCCCCCTACGAGGGCCAAGGCCTTGATCCTCGGGGTCTTGGTCGTCGTGGCGCCTTCTTTTGCTCGGGCGGCTGCTTGAGCAAGAGGCTTGAGACCTCTTCTTCTTCTTGTCGTTCCTGAGGGATGTAAGATACTCCCTCAGGGCTGCCTTTCTGCTGGTCTCCGTCATTGAACGAAGGAGAGTTGATGTATGTCGTTGTTCATCGACCATTGTTTGAGTGAGAGCCCTTGTTGGTTGGATGGTTCGATGAACAAACTTTGCGCTGATCTCGTTGAAAGAGGAGACCAGTGCTCTTGATAGTGCTTGCATGTCTGCCTTAGTGGCAAACTCGATGGTGGAGGTGGAGGTTGTAGGTTGTGATGGGATGGTGGAGGTTGAAGTTGGTGGGGGAATAGGGAGGTTGGCGATTAGATCTTTCACCTCTACAGTGAAGAAAGAGAAGGCTTCATCGAATGAGGGGCCTGCAGAGGGAGGAGGTGGTTGAGGGGTGGGTTGAGGTATTTGGGCAAGGATGGCAGGGGGTAGTTGGGTGAGAGTGTCTTGGATGGTTGT
>NC_037538.1:17973124-17974351 GCF_001531365.2 Cynara cardunculus var. scolymus
TGTCATATTTTTGATTCGTCTCTCCTTATAGCCACTCATCACGTTTTTTCTCCTAATAAACGGTTCGCTTTCAAATCCCTCACTATAAATACCCCTTCCCCCCAAAACGTAAACCTTTACATTACTCCTTACTCCGACGAACCTCAAGCTTTCCGACAAAACCTGCAGCTATGTCTTCAAGCTCTTCCGCCTCCGCTCAATCTGAACACAATCCTAGTGACAACGAGGTAAATCAATCACAGGCACTCACTTCTCATGCCCTATCGTTTTTCCAAAATCGATATGAGAGAGTGGTCCTGGTAAAGAAACCAAATAACTACTTTTTCGCTCCCTCACCATCTGGCTTCCCTGAATTCACTTATCCCCTTCTTGAAATCCTTCGCAACCATCCTATATTTTACGCTCTCTCAGCAACTAAACCTACCCCAGAAACCTATATTACCCAATTTTTACTCAGTTCATATATTACTACCCACGACAATTTTGGATTAAGCATAGTAGGTTATGCTTCACACCCTACTGTCAAATCGCTTATTCCAATGGAATTGAATGTGGATACCCTGCGCACAGCCCTGCACCTACCTTCCTTGGCAAATATGAATTTGGATACCTTCGCTCCATCACCTACAGACGCCGAATTCATAGAGTTTCTTGAATTTCACTCCTACACAGCTAAGACTAAAATCATAAAAAGGACTGAATTCAAAAGGAAAGGCCTTCCCCAATTTGGAACACTCTGTTTTCTATAGTCAATTGTTGTCTAACAGGGAGGTCGGCAACCATGACCAAGCTTCACGCGCCATGCTTTCCATTGTATATGGAATCTACTTCAATCTGCCCCTTGATTACGCACAACTCATCTTCAAAGACATGGTGGGATTAATCAAAAAGAAGTGTGCTACTCAGAGGGGTGAAAAATCAAAGGTGAAGGCACAGAAGAAAGCCAAAGAAGACCTCAATCATCCAAACCTAATCCTACAGAGATTATTTGGCTTGGTCTTTGGTGATATAATAGCAGAGAAGCTGCCCTCTGCAGAGCCAAATGCACGGCTATACCCGATGAAGGAGTTCCACCCCACAGAGCATGAGCTAGGGTACAGAAGCCTAAGGCCACTATCAAAAGCCATGCTCAAATACCTTAGCAGAGGAGATAGGAAAGCGTATAAACATGGATACAGGCGGCCAGAGCCGGTCCCTGAAACTCCTCCAGGCATAGGTATCCCCATA
>NC_037538.1:17976026-17977681 GCF_001531365.2 Cynara cardunculus var. scolymus
GAAAAGATGGAGAAGGCGGCTTCCAAAGTTCTAAGGCGATTGAAGAAGGCTCCCCTTACTACTTGCAAGACAGAGGTCACTAAAATCCATGACGATCAAGAAGGCGATGACCATGATCGTCATGAGGGGGAGAAGAAGACAGAGGAACCAAAGAAGACTACCTCTGCCAAACCACTAAAAATAGTGGACTCTGCTGCTGCCTTATTCTCAAAAGACAAATCTCCAGATCCTAAGGGGAAAGGCAAGGGTAAAGCAGTAGAGGAGTTGCCACAGAAGAGGTCAAGTTCTGAAACGCCAGAGGAGATCAATAAAGAAGAGTATGATGACCCAGATCTAGTTCGAGCACTAAAGGCTTCTTTGGCAGAGGCACAGGCGAGAAAGGGCAGAGCCCCCATCCCCAGAGTTGGAGAAGGCTCTTCTTCCAAACTCGCGAAGATACCAGAAGAAACGTCCACGGGTACGTTTGACGCTCTGGTGGGAAATGTCAAGCCAATCCTACCAGAGAGGTCTACCTAGAGGCCTATACTAGAAGAAGAATCCAGAATGCCAGAATCTGCCACGGTGGGGAGGGTATCTGAGATCCTTGAATCTATAAGCAAGATTCCTACGCAGAAGGTGCGCACAGAGCCCGTAACCACCATTGAGGAGATTCTGCGGTGGCGTTACTCAGCCATGGACACAGAGCCCCCTTATGACCCAGAGCTAACAGGAATCCCCTCTGCCATTGCAAAGTTCCACTTCTCGAAACTCACCAGGCCACAAGAGCAAGTCTTCTCAGAGCATGTGATCACTTCACTCGAAACCATTTCTCCGCGCACCATGCTAAAGAAGACTGTGCTATACACTCAGTACATGGTAAAAAGAGATGACGGCAACCTATATACTTTCACAGATGCTGACCTCCACAACCTCTGCGTATTTGACCTAATTTTCTTACACAAGATCTTGAACAAATACATGGAGAGGAGGTCAACATATTCGATTTCTCTTAAAAGGCTGATTGAGGTAATGCGCGCTCAAGTCAAATTTTACAGCCAGAAAGATTTCGACATCACTATGAGGTTGGCCCAGCCAGATCTAAAAATTTCTCCTCCAATGAACAGACCAAGTTGGCTGCTTAGATTTCATCCCAACACCATTGTCCACAATCCCATTTTTGGGTTTGTTTTCTTGGACAAGGATGAGATTCTAAGGTTGTTCGATCCAAAGGAGACGCACAAGTATTCCACAGAGTCTCTCGAGTGGGTGTTCAACTTAGTAGTGACAGAGGTGCAAAGAGGGCATATAAGGGCGGATGAAGTGACCAATCTTCTGGAAACGATCAAGGTTCAAGTCTCTTTCAGAGAATGGATATTCAAAGTCTACAAAACCATCAAGTCTGATCTGCAATTTGCTGTAGATGATTATCCAGACTCTGTTGTGGATTAATCTCTTGTAATAGTGTAGGCCTGTAACAATCTTTTAATTCGTTCATTAATGTAATTCTTTTTCAGAAGATGAATTTAATCTCCTCTTGTATTTTTTTCCTTTAGTCAATTCTTGCATCCATTTGTCCAAATTTACTTTTTCATACTTAGGGGGAGATTGTTAGCTCCATTATTCATCTATTGTAAAAGTATAGAAAAAGTATTCTGCAAGTCTTGACAGAAGGATAT
>NC_037538.1:17977971-17998620 GCF_001531365.2 Cynara cardunculus var. scolymus
AGTATTGTAATCGTCTAATTTTTCAATTGAATGAATTGAAAAACCTTTGAAGCAATTCTCCTGTGTTCATCTTCTTCATCATCTTAATTGTGTGTTCTTGATTTATTTACTCTGTTCTGTTCTTATTATTGTTTCCGCTGCAATCGTCTTAGAGTTCATTCAGAGTTTTAGATCAATATCAAAGCTGAATTTAAGGTCCTACAAGCCGGAAGAGAAGAAGAAATTTGTCAAAGGCGTAGCTGATGAGCATACAAAGTGCTACAACTGTGGCAAGCTAGGCCACTTCGCTGTTAACTGCAGAAAGCCGGTAACGAGAAATACTGACTATTACAAGAACAAATTTCTTCTCTCAAAACAAAGAGATACGGGTAAAGCTTTGATGGCAGAAGACGGTCATTGGTTAAACTTAACTGATGAATAGGAAGAATCAGAAGCTGTGGTACACATATGCTTGATGGCGAGAACTGAAAGTGGTTCTTCAGATGAAGGAGAAGAACAGAATGCTGAAATGGAAGATGAGGTATTGGAGTATTCATGCATTAATCAGATGCATAAGATGATGCTTAAACTCTAATCTTTTCAGCATGAATTAAAAACAAAAAAATTGCGTTCAAATCAATTTCAAAAAGAATTACAAACGCAAAAAGAGAAATACATCAAATTATTTGATGAAAATGCTAGAAATTTGGATTGGGCAAAATCTTTATTATCTGAATCTAAAACATTTAATGAAAAATCCAATGTCTTAAAAACCGAGCTATCTGATTCCAAGGAACGATATAAATCGTTAGAATTAGTAAATGAAGAACTGATTGTTAAAATAAGTAAGCTTGATTTACAAATAATTCAATTAAATGAAAAACTGAAAGCTAAGGAAGAAATGTTATATAAAAGAGGGCAGACTGATCAAACAATTTTTCTGAACAAATCCTCTTAAACAAGATTCTTTAACCATCGGGAAGGGTTAGGGTACGAAAATCCAAATTTTTTAGGAAAAGCTTTATATTATACCCCGACTCTATATAAATTTGAATATCTTGATTGCGGACACGAGTTTTCAATTAAATTTACAAATCTTCTGATGAGGTAAAACAACAAGAAGATTTTAACCGTCAAAGAAAAGACAAAATGCAGGTTCCGTTTGATTATAAAAACTTAAATGATAGCTACAAAATTCAAGACTCTGTACTTTCAACTGATTATTTTCACAGCTATTCTAAAGCAGAGCTTGAATCTAAACCCGCTGAACCAAAGCTTTATACTTCTACCTTAATTTTCGAAAAACAAGTGGTTCAGTTGGAAAATATTTTAAATGAAGAACGACTTTCATTTAATCAACAAAAGCAAGAATTTTTAAATAAAATTGAGGATTTACAAAATTCTAAAGTAAAAATGGAACAAGTTGAGTCTGAGTATTTCTCGTGCAATAAATCTTCAAGTGAAGCTTCTTAGTCAGAAGAAATAAATATTTTAAATGAAAAAATTAATTTGTCTGAAATCTTGAATTCAGAAAATTGTTTGGACAATGAGATTGATCCGTTCGACTTTTCTAAGGAACTACCCAGTCATGAAGATTCCTTGTTAAAAATGAAATGATTGAGGACTCTGACATAGCTTCAGATTTAGAAAAGAATTTTAATGAAAAACCTGTTTCCAAGAATTGGTATTATAAAAAGATTAAAACTAAAAAGAATTCGAGGAAACAGAAGAAGCTTACTAATAAGAAAAATAAACATAAAGTTCATCATTCATTTAAAGCTCATGATTTTATTTTTCCTGTTTCAGATAACACGTTGAAGTTTAAGAAGGTTTGGAGGGTAAAAGAAGAAGAAAAATTTTCAACTCGACAGAAGGAGAATAATTTTACTAAGTCTGTATTAAATGATTCGACATTGAATAATTCTGTAAAAAGATATTCAGTAGATGAATTGTTTGATATTAGAAATGGTGAAAATAATTGTTCTCCGTGTGGATTGGATGAGTTACTTAAGTCTTTTACTTCTTTTAAGCCTTATCTTTTCATGCATTCTGCTTTAACTTCTTTATCTAAGAAATTTTATTTTAAAGAACGTTGGTTTGGTACTTATAGTAAAGGACCCAAACTAAAATGGTTACCAAAACCCAATTGATTCACTTTTGCAGGTTAACCGGCATGTGTGGTTTTAGACTCTGGATGTTCTAAGCACATGACTGGTAGAAAAGATTTATTATCTAACTATGTTGAATCTTTTGGAGATACGGTAAGATTCAGAAACGATTAATACGCGCCTATCCTTGGATACGGTGACGTAATTTCTGGGAATTTAATGATAAAGCATGTGTAGTATGTCGAAGGACTTGGACATAATCTTTTTTAGCATAGGCCAATTTTGTGATAAGAATTTAGAAGTTTGTTTTAAAGCTAACCACTGCAGCATTCGTACTACTGATGGTAAGGAGCTTCTAGTTGGAATCAGAAGATCAAACCTCTACACAATTGACCTATCCAACACACAAGTAGATACTGACGTCTGCTTGATATCCAAGGCATCTTTGAAGCAGAATCTGCTATGGTATCGGCGTCTTTCTCATTTAAACTTCAAATATTTGAACAAGTTGGTTTGTGACAACTTGGTTAAAGGCATCCCAGACCTAAAGTTTCATAAAGATCATATATGCAGTGCATGTGAAATGAGCAAGCTGAAGAAAGCTTCACATAAGCTGAAGACAGAGTTCAACACCGAACGTCCTCTACATCTACTCCATATGGATCTCTATGGTCCTATGCGAGTCCAAAGCATTAACGGAAAGAAGTATGTGTTGGTCATAGTCGACGACTACTTGAGATATACCTGGGTTCATTTTCTGAGGTCAAAGGATGAAGCGGCTGAGACAATTATCTCTTTCTTGAAGACAGTTCAAAATAATCTGCAATTGCCAATTCAGAAAATCAGGACTGACAACGGAACCGAATTCAAGAATAATACACTCAGCTCATTACTCGAATCCATCGGTATCACACATACGTTCTCGGCAGCCCGAACACCGCAACAGAATGGTGTCGTTGAGCGTAAAAATTGAACATTGGTAGAAGTGGCGCGTACATTACTTACCTGCTCAAAGCTTCCACTATTCTTATGGGCTGAAGCAGTGGCGACTGCTTGTTTTACCCAGAATCGATCTCTCGTTCACAAAAGGTTTGGTAAAACTCAAACAAAAGAATACATAATATCAAATTCTTTCGATTTTTTGGTTGCAGGTGTTTTATTCAAAATGATAAAGAGGATAGAGGGAAGTTCGCTGCAAAGGCTGATGAAGTTGTTTTCGTAGGCTACTCCAAAACATCTGCTGCATATAGGGTCCACAACAAAAGGACAAAAATCATCAATGAAAGCGTGAACGTCTCTTTTGATTAAATCATAGATGTGGCTTCTGAACAATTCAGTTCAGGACCCGGGCTGATAATTAATACTACGCGGAAAGCTGATAAATCTGAGTCTTCAAATACTAATAATGCTGATTTAGATTCATTGTTTGAGAACTTTTATGAAGAATATTTCAAAAATAAATCTAATCAGTCTAATGATTTGTCCAGGAATATACAGACCAAACAATAGTTATCTGGTCCATCTCCTGATGTTCTAGTAACTGAAGAAGAAACTGAAGTAGTTGATGAAGAGATTGAGATGGAAACTCCTGACGGTCCAGTTCAGCGTGAAGAGGGTGTAATTTCTGATGTGCCAGAGGTATCGGTCGTACAAGATGAAAATACCCTACCTCAGCCAAATATTCATCCTACTCCAGTTTCAAATATTGAACCTTCACCTGAACCTGTTCCAATAAACTCCCCAAATACTTACACTGATCAAAACTCAGATCAAAGTTCCTATGTTCCCCTACCTCATAGTAAGAAGTGGACAAGGAATCACCCAATACATCAAGTTATTGGTGATTAATCAGCACCTATTCGTACACGGTCTGCTACAGCTAATGAGTGTATGTACTCCACGTTTCTGAGTAACATTAAACCAACTAAGGTATCTAAAGCCTTAGCTGATCCGGATTGGATACTCGCGATGCAAGAGGAGCTGAACCAGTTTGAAGCACTGAAAGTCTGAAGATTGGTACCTCTTCCCAACAATAAGACGATTATCGGTACAAAATGAGTATTCAAGAACAAAAAGGATGAAGACGGCGTTGTTGTTAGAAATAAGGTCCGGCTCGTCGCTAAAGGATATAATCAACAAGAAGGCGTTGACTACGACGAAACCTTTGCCCCGGTAGCATGGATCGAAGCAATACGGATGTTTCTGGCGTACGCGGCACACAAAAACTTCACAGTGTACCATATGGACGTCAAGACAGCATTCATGTATGGTCTTCTCAAGGAAGAAGTCTATGTTGCTCAACCGGAGGGCTTTGTGGATCAGTCAAAGCCGAATCACGTATATATCCTAGATCGGGCTCTTTATGGTCTTAAACAAGCTCCGAGAGCCTGGTATGACATCTTATCAGAATTTCTGGTAAAGTCAGGCTTCTCGAAAGGTAATATTGACACAACCCTTTTCATTAAAAAGGAAAAGTAGAATATTATTTTGATACAAATTTATGTAGACGACATAATATTTGGATCTACGAACCCAAAATACTGTAAAAACTTTTCTCTCTTAATGGTTTCGCGTTTGAGCATGATGGGTGAGATGAACTTCTTTTTAGGTCTTCAAGTAAAACAATTTTCTTCGGGTATCTTTATCTGTCAAACAAAATATATTTTTGATATCCTGAAGAAATTTAATTTGGAAAACTGTTCATCTATAAAAACACCTATGGCTCATGGAACGAAAATACATGTTGATCTGTTCGAAAAAGTTATAGATCAGAAAACATATAGAGGCATGATTGGTTCTTTAATGTATTTGACGTCTTGTAGACCTGATAGTATGTTTTCAGCACATCTTTGTGCCAGATATCAGGCTAATCCAAAGGAGTCCCATTTAAGTGTCGTTAAGTGCATTTTCCGTTATCTAAAAGGGACTGCTAATCTTGGACTCTGGTATCCCAAGGGTACTAGTTTTAAACTGACAGCTTACTCAGATGCAGACTATGCAGGCTGTATGTTGGACAGGAAAAACACTTCAGGACATCTACAATTTCTGAGAGTCAAATTAGTCAAATGGGCATCAAAGAAACAGAACTGCGTGTCCATATCTATTGCCGAAGCAGAATATGTAGCTGCCGCGAGCTGCTGTTCTCAAGTTTTATGGATGCAGACACAGCTCAAAGACTACGGGTTTTATTTTAATAAAATTCCCATTTATTATGATTCTAAAAGTGCAATTGCTATTTCCTATAATCCTGTTCAACACACAAAGACCAAACATATAGATATCCGGTATCATTTTATTAAAGATCATGTAGAAAAATGAACCATTGAACTGTATTTTGTAAATACAGGATTTCAGTTAGACGACTTATTTACGAAAGCTTTTGATGAAAAACGTTTCAACTTTCTCGTATCGGTTAGGTATGCTTAATTTGGAAATTTGAATTTTTATTAAAAACAATTCAATTTATTGAATTGTATTTAATTCAAATTCATTTGGTCAAAATATCTGTATTTTTTAATACAAGTCAGTATTTCATTTTTTTATCTGATTTTAAATTCTTTGATCGTGGAAACCTATTTTTGAGGGGGAGTGTGGATCTTTATCTGTATTTTTATCTGAGTCATATTTTGAGGGGGAGTGATTTTATTTGTATGAACTAACAGGTTTAAATTTTTCTTACAGGTTTTTAAACATTATCTAATTTTTTGAAAGATTTAGAATTTAAAAATATAAGTGTTTGGCCGATTTAGACTAATCCGGACAACACTTGTCCGATTTATTGCATATCCGAACAAAGTAGTGTCCGATTTAGGCTAATCCGGTCAAAAGGCTATACGATAAACTCTTATCCAAATAAGATTAGATATGTTTCACAAGGAGTTGAGCGGATTTCTAAATCGTTTATGTTTCAAGTGTTTAAATCGATCGTTCCTTGAGCGATTTAAGTCTAATATTGAGCGATTTATTGTTAAATCGATCATCTCTTGAGCGGTTTATTCTTAAATCGATTAACTCTTGAGCGGTTTATTCTTAAATGGATGACTCTTGACCGGTGTTCTTCTAAATCGCCTGTGCCTTGAGTGATTTATTGTCCGGATTATCACTTGGTTGATTTCATATTCTCTAAATCGGACACCTTTTGTCCGATTTATCCTAATCCGGATAAGCTTTGAATGGTTTTTGACTTTAACTATAAAGATTCCATTGATTTTTACATTTCATTTTTTACTTTTACCATATATCGAACATCACTGTTCAGTCATCGTCTCCGGTTAAACATTCTACATAAATCGTTCAAGTTCTTCAAGATCTATCTCTGTTTCATCTCAAGTTCTTCCAAGGTTTAAAATTTGGACTCAATTCTTCATTACTTTGAACTTGATATGTTCCTTTGGTCGTGATCTTGGGCATTTATCGACTTACATTTGGACTGTTAATTCATGTTGCACTTAAGATCTGAACATTGAATCGAATAAATCTGTTAATAATCGATTTTGGGCTTTTAATGGTCATAAAGAATATCAGATTATAATAAAACGATTCTAATAAATCAGGTTTTAATCGAGTTTTTGTCTTAGTTTTTGTTGTTCGATTTAAGTGTTTTTTGAATCTTTGACCGGATTATTCACCGGAGAATGTGACCGAAGTTTACTCCGATCAACCTTAATCTGGTAGATAATTGTCCGGTTTAGGTTTTGAGTTAGAATTTTTTTTTTTTTTTTTTGTTTTCTTTTGTTGACCGGATTTCTAATCCGGTTGATTTTTTTTAATTTTTAAGGTTTTTTTTCCTTTTAGTAATATTTTTTTAGTTTTATTAGAATTTTTTTTAAATAAATTTGTTTTAGAATTTTTTTAAGTATTTTTTTTAGTGTTAGATATATTTTTAAAAAAAATTGTTTTTACTTCAAGTATTTTTTAGTTTTAGTTTCATTTTGATTTTTAAGTAAATTTTTTTTAGTTAAGGTTTTCAATTTTTTTTAAAATTTTCTTTACTTTAGAGAAATTAGCTTTGTATATTAATTTGGGATCTAACTTTCTAGACATTTTACAGGTATAAATGGCAGATCAACAACATCAGTCTGACGAAGAATCCCATATTCCTTCAGTCATGTCTGATAACTTCAATAACCCTCCCCAGCCATTAAACCAACCCATACCCGAAGAAACTTTACTCCCACAAAGCCAATTCCTCGAAATAAAACGTAACAACCATTCTTTTAACTTTGATATGCCCGCCGAATATCAAATTATACCAGAAGTCCTGCGCGGACATCCAATTTCGTATTCCCTTTCTGCCCATACACCTGTACCTATGATATACCTTCAGCAGTTCTGGAATACTCTAATACTAGCCAAAGATGGAGATACATACTATTTCGAAGGAAGCGTAGACGAGTATGTGAGTCGGTTGACGCTAAAACGACTACGAAGAATACTATGTCTTCCCGGACCGGGCTCGACAGGCTTTGAAACGCTTGTAATAGATGACGAACTCTGCCGTGACATCAAACGGTTAGGATACTCGCAAGAGTTGACTAACCCGTCTCAATTCAAACGGCGTTTCCTACCATCGATCTGGCATCTCCTGTTCTCAATCCTTAACAGATGCCTAACATCAAATACTGTGGGAATCGATACATGCAGCAGTTCGTTCCTGAAGTTCTTCCATGGGATCGTATTTACGCGCAAGTACGATTATGCGCTCATCTTAATCCTTGAATAAAATATTTCTTTTAGCAATATCAATAGATATTTCAACCTAACGTTTTAAAATATGGATTGAACTGGTCGAGCTCGTCAACGCTAAAAGATTTCTGTCTAAAGCCGGAAAGTTCATGCCATTTCAACGATTTCTACAACTCTTTATTAAAGCCATGATGAACTCAAACGAAGACATTCCAGCCAGAGCAAACAGTGAAATGGGGCCGTCATTCGTCATGACTCGCATTCGGCAACATACCGAAGTTGAAGATTTAGATTCTATAATGGAAATCCCACCCGAGCTATTTGCCTTCACTGATCAGAGGGCTCAATGCGTTATAGACTATAGAAGAGTGATAGATCTTATAGTTCAACCAGAACCGGTTGAACTTGCCCTGGGATCACCCTATGCCTCAGCTGAGAGAGAGGGTATAGCTGTAGGTGAGAGTGTTCAGGAACAAGGGTTACCTGAAGAGGGTTGTGCGTTGAGAGAAAATGTAATTGAGAGGGGTGATGAGGAGCGAGGAGCTTCTGATCAGCATAGTACTTCAACAGATAGTACTTCCACGACTTCTTCAAGTTCGGAATATACGATATCCGATAACCAAGCAGCTCAGGGTGATGACAATGATGATGATAATGATGATGCTGACAACCCTGCTCAACTGATACTTTCATAGAATATTCAACTTGGAGCAGTGGTTGATAACTTTGACGATATTTTTCCAGAATTTGAAGTTCCACAAACATGTCCAAGTCTGCATTCACTATCGTTCAATGTTGATGAATTTGGAGTTACATATGACGAATATGATCGTATACTGGAAGATATTTTAGTAGAAGGTGATGAGGGAGTTGAAGTTGAAAATGTTGAGAGGTTGAATGCAAGGGAAGCAGAAAAAGATGGAGAGTGTAAGAGTGGAGCACAAAATCAAGATCAAGCTCCTATCCCAGCTGAAACACATAGTCGGGCACCCACATCTGCCATCGACATTCATCCATTGAATGTTGGTATTGAATAAGACATAGCTAGCCCAGTTATGCACTTGCACACCCAACCCGACCACTCAACTGGTTCCCAATAACCAGTTGTTTCATTTCATCACGGGGACTTAGTACATACTCTATCTACTTCTCACTTGGAGAATGTAGATATTGAAACAAGTAGGCCGCTGCCCCAGCCTACGACTTCGATTCTGTGCACCTCGAGTCTAGAGCCGATACACTTAGATACACAAGAGTCTCGAGCATCTGTTTCTTCCACTGTGGTTCTTAGTGAACTCGCCGGAACGACCAAAGTCGTGTGAATTGACCTCCCACAAGGACCGGTCGGAAGTCCTACCAGTGCTACCATTTTGCCAACACTGAACGTAGGCGCAACAGTTTATTCAACTGTTGTCTCAACTGGTAATCTAAGTGATCCTGGAGTGATCTTACCAGACTTCGTGTCAAGGGAATATTTGGACGGCGCCCTAAAGGCTGTTCAAGATAACATGGAAGCTCAGATTTCTAGTCTCAAAAGATTGTTGAAGGGGAATGAGCAAGTAGAAGAAGATCAACCATCTGCACCATCACCACCGCCTGTACCTAAGCCTCCGACGGTAAAAAAGCAATCGGTGAACGAGTTTAAATCTTTATTGTATGCTAAACTGATGTCATCTCAAAATCCTAATGCAAAAGATGCAGATCTGGTTGGGCTCCTCAGACAGCAATTTGATGAAAACCCCACAGTTAGAGCCTCAGAGTTTTTGGTCTTTCAGGATGTGGTTGCTTCTAGCTTCTCTAAAGTTAGTAAGTTAATCACATCAAACACTCAAACCCTTAAAAGTTCAATTGATGCCCTCTCCGAACGGGTATTTATCTTGGAAGAGACTTTTCGAGCTCAGGCCACCTCAGTGAAACGAAGGCATGATAATCCGGACAATCCTGATCATCACGAGGGGGAGAGAAAAAGACAAAGGGTGGCTGATTCGTCTGCTCGTGCTCTAGTGTTGAAAGAGAGCCAACTACTCAAGATGTTAATGTTAAAAGTTCTATCTTGGAATCATCAAGGGAAAGAACTACTGAGCCAATTTTGATTGAAGATGAGGCAAATTTGGAGACAAGTCCAGTGATCGAGCCAATGGTTGAAAAGCCGGCGGACTCCACGGTAGGAACAAGGTTGCTACTAGACTTGTCGGCCAATGTTGGATTTAATGAAGCTTTTGCCACAGAACTAGGTGGAGAGCAGGATTTCGGTGAAGATATTGATAATACTGACGAATCATCTGGATTATAATTTGATTTTGAAGCAGACATTAATGAAGAAGATCCAGTCTTCCCTTTCCAGGGTGATCCTCAGACATTGCCTGAACCCTCCACTACAGTTGAAGTTGGTGCGTCCGATACTCCTAGAGAGCCATTTGATCCGACTGGGATATTCTTAAAGAATTATGTGCTATTCAAAATTTGTGCGAACTTTCCAGGATATGACATGGCAAGAATCAGAGAGCCTTACCTTGAAGACATCTATTTTGGCATCTTCCTCCGGCACCGAAAAACTCTAAGTGCTGATAAGATCCTTGGTATCCACAAGGAAACTAAAGACTATCGTATGGAGTACAAGCACTTCCTCAAAGCAAAGCGTCTCCCGATCAGTCAAGTTCGGACCAAACATCGAGTTGTGACAAATAAATAAATTGATGCTCAAAGACTTCTTAGAGTCTGGTATCTGGTATTCACTGTTACACGACAAGATGGTAAGGTTTGGGTGTTAAGCGAAGCTGATTTCTCCAACTTGTATTTAGAAGATCTATAGCATATGTACCACGAAATCCAGAATATGACAAACAGAAAGAAGGAGTTCTTGCGGCTCTTAATGCGATCAAAAGGTTTATGCGGAGTCATGTCAAGGTGTCTATGGTTATTGATGTCCAAATGAGTCTTGAAGACAATCAAAGAATCATTAACTTGAAGAGACCTGATCAAGAGCTAGAAGACATTGAAGCTTATCCGTTTTACATGATTCTTGAACAACCGGAGTTCGGTGTGATATATGATGCCGAGGGTCGGATAAAGAAGTTTATGAGGTTCAGCGAGCTGAATAAATATTCTGATGGCACTATACGAATGGTGAGACGGTCGCTTGAAACGAGGAGAGTTAATAATAATAAAGCTACAGAGTTAGAGAGGATGAGTCCAAAGGATAGATATTTGTTGATCAATGCCTTGAACTTACTTGAGGAGAAAATACAATATCAGAATGCACTGAGAAGGCTGGAGAAACTGCTCGGACTCAAAAAGACCAGATTTACAAGAGTTCGAACTTGAATCCAAAGGGGGAGATTGTTGGGTTCAAGATTGTGCTTTAAAGTTGTATTCAAGTTCTCCCTTTATAATATTTTGTAATAGTTAGCATTTACTGTTTTCCTTAGTAAAAATAGTAATTAGTTTTCTAATTGTCATTAGTTCACTTGTTAATCAGATTAGTGCTATAATTGTTGTAAGAAATTCTCTCAAGAAATCTATTGAAGATTTGGTGAAAATCTCTCTCTAAATTCATCTTGTTCTTGATTCTTGAAGATTGTTTTCTGAATTGTATGATTTGGGAACTTCAATGTGGTTACCCGGGGAGGGGGTGATGGAATTGAAGTGTTTATTGGGCCGAGGGATGTGGGAGGAGTGTCATCATCATCATCTTCATCATCCAATGAAGACGAATCCTCTTGAGATCCCTCGCTTGTGTCGGGGGATGGCTCTATGTGCTCTTGAGTAATTGGCCTCGGCTGTTAGGCCAGTAGAGAGCTTTTGTAAGTCTTACGGCAGGCAGAGGTGTCTGGAATGACACTTAGCATAGCCCTTGACAAGGGCCTCTCTGCAGGGTAACCATCCTTAGAGATGGTTCGGCGATGACCATTCATGATGTACTGAGGTGTGAATGGTTCAATGCTCGGCAGCTTGTGCATCTTCAAGCGTCCCTTATGAAGAGTGAAAGGAAACGCGGGAAGAACACTGATGAAAGGGGTTTTCCAGCAGCCATCAACTTGTTTTTCTTCACCACCGCAGCGTGAATCTCGTTGTAGATGAGTAAGGCCTAGTCCAAGGGCAGGTTGAAGAATAGGCCATACATGATGGTCATGATGAATTATTTAATAAAAAATCAGCAAAACTTTTCTTCTTATGTAGATTTGATGATATATCTGCATCTTTCACTTTCCAGACCTTCTTAAACTTCAATGCATTATTTGAAACAGAAGAAATAAAATCATTAGCTTTGAATGAATGATAAATCTTTTGTTTCTGAAACTTTTCAGTAGGCTTCTTCTGTTTCTTCGAATTTCTTTTAGTTTTATACTTTTTATAATACTAATTCTCAGAAACAGATTTTTTATTAAAACTCTTTTTAAAATCTGCAGCTCTTTCAGAATCCATAGTCATTTCATTTTTAACAATAAAATCCTCGTGACTGGGTAGTTTTTTCGAGAAATCAAACTGAGAAATCTCTTCATCCAAACAAATATTTGAATTCAAGATATCAAAAAAATTTATTTCTTCATTTAAAACTTTTAAATCTTCTGACTCAGAGGCATCACTTAAAGATTTCGAACATGAAAAATATTCAAACTCAGCTTGTTCCGTTTTGACTTTAGAATTTTCTAAATTTTCAATTTTATTTAGAAATTCTTGTTTTTGTTTATTAAAAGAAAGTTGTTAGATCCCAAACTTGCGAAAGTGTAAGTAAGAAGTGTCTTGCTCTAGTCAACAGGACTTAGTCTACAAAAGCTGTATGGCTAAGAGCTCTCATGTAGAAGATCAAGGACCAGAGCTCTTACTCAGAGTCAAGGTTCCATTCATACAGAGCCCGCACTCTATCTCCGTGAATGCTCAAGCCTTGTGCGTCAAAAAGCATAAGTGCTTGACTTGAAGCAACAACTCCAAGACCCAGAGCCTCTGCATAGTACATGCAGAGTTTCTGCATATGCAGAGCCTCTGTATAGTACATGCAGAGCCTCTCTATGTTCATGCAGAGCATCTGGCTACCTTCTTCACGGAAAGCGCGCGTTAGCCCAGACATTCTCGCAAGCGTCTAACAGATTTAAGGCGGCTTGACCAAGTCTGCTCCGCCATTCAAGGGAAGTCAAAGATAAGGATGCAAACCAGTCAGCTCAGAGTTCCACGACTTTTATATAGCATAGTTAGTTAGACCTTAGCGTATATAAGGAGGCTTCCGCCTCAGATTCAAAGTACCTGAAGGAGCCGACTTATACTATATGCGTATTCTTGTGAGATTACTTTTTGTTCTTAAATTGTTCATCTTTATCAATAAAAGCATTCGGTTATTCAAAGTATTATTTACTGTTTTACTTTCTTCTTTGAATATCCTTTTTAATCAATAGAATTCTTTGTTGTTCTTAATTCTTATTTTACGCAAACAATATTTCTGCAAATTAGGAATATCTGGGTTTCAACAATTGGTATCAGAGCCTGCTAATCAAATCAATTGATTAGTCGATCTATATCCAATTGGATTATACTCTTAATTTTCTTTTGATTATTCATTTTTAAAAGATTTATCACTCCTATTTTTCAATTTTAAAAACGTTTGCTTCTGCGTAATCTGAAATCGTTTTTTTTTGTGTCGCTCATCCTTCTCGTCAAAGTTCTCTTCTTAAAAATTTCAATTAAAAAATGTCGTCTTCTCAATCATGGAACTCTATGTATAGTGTCGGCTCCTTAACAAAACCTCCGACTCTCATTAGGGAAGAATATCCCCAATGGAAGATCCGGATGATCAATTTCTACGAGGGTCTTGACCTAGAATTGTATGAGTCAATCTTAAATGGCTCATACGTTCCGACTACCATCATACCTCGGATTCCTGCTGCTGAATATACATTTGAGGTACCTGCCAGGCGAGTACCCAAACTTCATCGTGACTGGAACAATGAAGACAAACGAAGAGTGGAGGTAGATCAAAAGGCCAAACGACTTTTGATCATGGCGCTTCCCAACGAAATCTTCCAGTCACTGGACGCGTGCGACTCGGCGAAAGATTTGTGGGATCAACTAGCCAACCAGTTGGAAGGAGGGATCAAGATGAAGAAGAATCGTCGTGCCCATTGCCTCAATGAATATAATAGTTTCCAGGCACTCCCTGATGAGTCTTTAGAACAGACTTATCATCGCTTCAACACGCTGATCAACAAATGTCGCAAGTGTGACGTGATCAGAACTCAAGAATAGAACAACATGCTCTTCTTGAAGAGATTGAACGCAGAATGGGATAATCTGACAATGTCCCTCCAGGCAAACCAAAATCTGGAGGAATGGACTCTGCACGATGTATATGGGACGCTGCAGGCTCAAGAACAAGAGGTGCAAAAGGCAAAGGTCGCTCTGGGCGGACCTCTGGCTCTTGTCTCGGATTCAAAAGAGACAGGATCATGCTAGACACACAGAGAACGGAGACCCCGAAAAGAAAGAAGGAAGGGAAAGAAGGCTCTCATCTTGGAGAGTGATGATGAAACAGACAGAGCAACTAAGCTCTGAAGACGATGACATTAACGCCTTTGCGAAATCCTTGGCCCTAATTACCAAGGAATTCCAAAGGAAATTTGGTAAGAAAGTCTTCGACAGAAGAGGAAGACAAAGTGATCGAAGCAGAGGGAAGTCTTTCGAAGGAAGGAACCCTCCTTCTGTTCCCAACAAGAAGGAGGAAGAGCAGTCGGACCAGAAGAAGCTAGGCGTCCGATGCTTTAGAAGCGGAAAGATGGGGCACTACTCCAAAGAGTGCAGAGGCCCTCTTGTGAAAGATGAACTGTACTACAAAAATAAGTACAAGTATAATCAATCACAAAGAAGTCTCATGGAAGAACAGGAGAATTGGGTCTCTGACTCCTCATCTGATGAAGAAGACCAAGCCAATTTCTGCGGAATGGCTGTCGAGAATGATTCTGAATCCCAGGTATGTTCTATCTTTGGTTATTCTCATTCTGACCTGGAAGAGAGCATCTCTGCTTTGACAAACGATTTCGTCAATCTACAGCACAAGATCTCTCTCGAAAAATCCAAACGAAAATCCTTGGAAAAGGAAAAACTATTTTTTGAACGAGAGACGGAGCTATTGACTGTAGAGAAACAAGAGTTATCAGTGGAGAATGAAAAGCTTTTACAAACAAAATGATCCACTGAAACAAGTCTTAAAACAGAGTGCTTAGAATTAAAAATGGCTATTAAGAAAAAGAATACAGAGCTTATAGAGAAAGAGAGAGACAAATTAAACTCTGAAGCCCTAAAAGATTATTTTCAAAAGGAAAGGGAGTTCCTACACCAAAGATTACAAAGAAAAGAGCTCTTGAAAAAGAAATATCAAGATGCTCAGCAGGTGTATGAAAAAGTTAACTCTCAACAGGATAAAGCAGGGTTAGGTTATATAGACCTAGACCTCACTTGGAAGAGGAAAAATACTCTTGAATCCGTGCTTAGGATGGGCAAAAAAACATAAACCAGATTTTTCTATTTTATATACAGCCTCATTGTTTAAAAGATGTAAGCTTGAAAGCGGAGCCAGAACTCCTAAGTTGAAATTTAAAAACATCTCTTACTCTTCAACATGTGTCCTACAAGTTGATTTAAAATGCATACAGAAGACAAATGAGATTTTTTGTTTTGGCTCTACAAATCTTGAACATCTTAAGACTGGAAGTGAGGTTGACAAACCTGAACCAGATGAAATCAAGAGTTCATCCACAGGCAATTTTCTTAAAACTCTGGATTTGAAATTAATGGATGGCTTTACAGAAACGATAAGACAGGTCTTCGAGCAAGACTTGCTTGAGGCTTTGAACTATCCTCCTAAAGGTCATGCAGATTCCTCTGAGTGTAACTCCTCGGATACTTTTGAAAGTCCTTTAAAACAAAAGAGGGACGAAGCTTCTAGCTCATGCATACGAAAACCTCAAGTTCTTAATGATACCTATGTATCTCGATATTCACACAAGGATTTTCTTGAATCTGACTCTGAGTCAGAGGTAAACTCGTTTGAAGAGCAAGTTAAGACAGAGGTCGTTGCCAAAGAACCAGAGGTTGCAAAACCCCCTATTGAGAAAAAGATTCTCCTAGGTTCTGGCCGTGCAAGCATGATGACAAATGCTAAACCAGCTCCCAAGTTTGAGTACAGGGTAAAAGTGCAAAGTCTGTTTCTTCTGCATCAAAGGGCTCAAATTCCAAATCTAAGCCAATTAAATTCACTCCGGAACAGAAGGGAAAATCCATTGCTTGCTCTAACATTAGTTCCTCTGTTTCAAAGAGGCCTCTGAAGGCCAAAGGAGTAGGAAAGAAGAAGTCTGAGAAGACTCATTATGTGTTAAAACAATCATCTAGATAGGAAATTTGCTAGAACTACCAATGCTATGAATGATTGTAATAATTTATTCTTTAAATCTAATAAATCATATTGTCATTCAAAATGTTTTCATAATTGTGAATGTGTTTCTCTGTTGTTGAAATTAAAACAACACTTCTCTGATCCTAACTGTCTTCTCTCTGGGTCATCAACGTCTAAATCTAAGAAGACCCAGAAGAGAAAGAAGACTCCTAAAGGCAAGTCTGTTAATTCAGGTCAAGAGACGAAGCCTCTTCCCAAGCTTAAAAAGAAACCCTCTGTCCCTAATCATCGAGGACCCATTGTGAACTGGGTACCTAAATCCCTATAATTTGTTTTGTAGAAGCCGCATGTGGACATTTGGTATCTTAACTCCGGATGCTCAAGACACATGACCGACAATAAGAGGTTGTTCTCCTCATACAGAGAGAAGATTGGAGGAAAAGTGACCTCTGGGGATAATAAACAAGGAGAAATAAAGGGATACGGGGATTTACTACAAGGTAAGGTTTCTGTCTCTAAGATTGCTTATGTCTCTGGGCTTAAACATTATCTTTTGAGCATAAGTCAACTGTGTGATTCTGGCTACAATGTCAAGTTCCAAAAGGAAGCTTGCTTCATTATGTCAGAATCAGGTCAGGAGTTGCTAAGAGCTAAGAGAAAAGGCAATTTGTATCTCATGAACTTCTCACCAAGAGACAACTCAGAGACACTATGTCTCTTGTCTCGCAAGAGTGAAGAAGCTTGGCTCTCGCACAAAAAGCTGTCTCATCTCAATTTCCAATATATAGAGAAGATTGTGAAGCATAATCTGGTTGAAGGACTTCCTGCCATAAAGTTCGAAAAGGACCATCTCTGCTCTACGGGTGAAATGGGAAAACTCAAAAGAGCATCCCACAAAACTAAGACAGATGTGTCATGTGTCAGACCTCTGCATATGCTGCATGTGAATCTTTGTGGTCCAATTTCTGTGCAGAGCTTGTCTGGTAAGAAGTATATCTTAGTCTTAATTGATGAATACTCACGATATACTTGGATCGAGTTTGTAAGGCAGAAATCAGATGTCCCAG
This sequence comes from Cynara cardunculus var. scolymus, assembly GCF_001531365.2. Classification (NCBI taxonomy): domain Eukaryota; kingdom Viridiplantae; phylum Streptophyta; class Magnoliopsida; order Asterales; family Asteraceae; genus Cynara; species Cynara cardunculus. The sequence goes on from NC_037538.1 coordinate 17,995,191, forward strand.
AGCTGCTAATCAAATTAATGACCAAGATTCAAGTACTTCTACAAAGCAAAATTCAGAAGCTGAGAAGTGATAATGAAACAGAGTTCAAGAACGCCAAGATCGATGCGTACTTGGACACAGAGGGCATAACCCAGAACTTCTCTGCAACAAGGACACCACAACAAAATGGTTTCGTAGAAAGAAAGAATAGAACTCTGGTCGAAGATGCACGCACCATGCTAGCCAGCTCTGGTCTTCCAACATGGTTCTGGGCAGAAGCAATCTCTACTGCCTGCTTTATTTAAAATAGAGCAACAATAGTAAAGAGGCACATGAAAACGCCTTACGAACTAATCAACCAAAGAAAGCCTAACGTCAAATTTTTACATGTCTTTGGTTGCAGATGCTTCATCCTAAATGATCGAGATCAACTTCACAAGTTCAATAAGAAGGCCGGTGAAGGCAAGTTTCTTGGTTATTCAACAAAAGCCAAGGCATATAGAGTCTTCAATCAACAAACCAAGACGGTCATGGAAAATATCAACGTCTCGTTCGACGATAAAGAACAAATGACTTCAGAGTACCTCAGCTCTGGACTCTATCTTAACCAACAGACTTCCAATTCTCCAATGAAGTCAAGGGAATTGGAACTCAGGCTCTTATTTGAAGAGTTCTATGGTGACGAAGATATCTCTGTACGTGCACCAAGAGATGCATCTGCGAGTGTAAGTGACGGATCACAAACAACAAGCACATCTGAGTCTGGTCCTTCACACATCTCTGCTTCCTCTGGAGATCATATATATCCACAACCAGAGCAAACAAGTTCTGTATCAGAGCCCAGTCACATAGAACCAGAGCATAATACCTCTGGCTCTGCACCTGGTTCCTCTGTACCTTCATCCGAGGGGGAGCAAGCAGAGCTTTCTTTGCCATCAACGAGCTTAATGCCAAACATGCCCATGGAACGTGATCAAACGTCCCCTACTTCTCTATCTATGCCAAGAACAAAATGGACAAAGGATCATCCTCTTCACCAGAACATTGGTGAACCTTCAAGTGGCGTAAAGACACGGGCTGCCACAGTTATTGAATGTTTATTCATAAACTTTCTTAGCATGGTAGAGCCTAAGAAAGTACATGAGGCCCTACAAGATCCTAGTTGGGTCGATGCCATGCAAGAAGAGCTCCAACAATTTGAGAGAAATAAGGTATGGACTCTTGTTCCTTTACCAAAGGATAAAATTGCAATTGGTTGTAAATGGGTTTTCAAGAACAAGAAGGATGAGGATGGGATCATGGTGAGAAATAAAGCTAGGGCTATTGCTAGGAAGAAGGCATAGACTATGACGAGACCTTTGCGCTAGTAGCAAGGCTAGAAGCTATATGCTTGTTCTTAGCCTTCTCTGCACATAAGGGATTCTGAGTCTATCAAATGGATGTGAGGTCAGCCTTCTTGAATGGTAAGCTGAAGGAGGAAGTCTACGTTCAACAACCTCCGAGGTTTGAAAGCTCTATACATCCAGAGTATGTCTATTTCCTAGACAAAGCTCTGTATGGACTTAAGCAAGCACCTCGAGCCTGGTATGAACGTCTCTCGTCTTTCCTCTTATCTAATGGTTTTGAAAAAGGTAAAATCGATACAACTTTGTTTATTAAGAGGTATAAAAGTGAGATGCTCTTAGTACAGATATATGTGGATGACATTATCTTTGGTTCAACGAACCAGAGGCATTGTGATAAGTTCTCTGTGTTGATGAAGAGCGAGTTTGAAATGAGGATGATGGGAGAATTAACCTTCTTCCTCGGCTTACAAGTAAACCAAAGGGAGGATGGTATCTTCATTAGTCAAGCTAAGTATGTCTCCGACATATTAAAGAAATACCAACTCCATAACACTTCCACCGTGAGAACACCAATCGCTACGGGCACTAAGCTTGACACAGATCCATCTGGAAAACCGGTGGATGTTAAGACTTACCATGGAATGATTGGATCACTACTATACCTCACGGCTAGTAGAGCAGACATCATGTTTTCCACATGTCTCTGTGCGTGTTTTCACGCAAATCCAAAGGAATCTCACCTTTCGGCTGTAAAAAGAATCTTTAGATACCTTAGAGGGACTTAATTTTTGGGTCTTCGGTATCCAAAGTATTCTGGTTTTGATCTTATCGCATACACAGATTCTGATCATGTAGGTTGTAAACTCGATCGAAATAGTACATCAGGGAGCTACCAATTACTTGGGGACAAGCTCATAAGCTGGATCTCGAAGAAGCAGAACTGCGTCTCTACCTCTACAACTGAAGCAGAGTATGTAGTTGCAGCCAGTTGCTGTTCCCAAGTGATATGGATGAAGACTCAACTAAAAGACTATGGCGTAGAGTTTGAGAAGATTCCAATTTTGTGTGACTCAGAGAGTGCTATCGCAATCACAGCCAATCCTATGCAACACTCAAAACCAAAGCACATCGATGTTCGATATCATTTCATCAAGGACCATGTAGAGAAAGGTACGATTGAAATGTTTTTGTTAGTACAGATTTACAACTTGCTGACATATTTACGAAAGCTCATGATGAAAAGAGGTTTAATTTTCTGGTTAGCAAGTTGGGTATGCTTAATCTTTCAAATTAAGGCAGAGCCTCTGTATGTACTATACAGAGCCTTTGCATCCCTTTATGCATACTTCTGTTTTTATTGTTTATTTGTATTGATCCATGAGACAGAGCCTCTGCATAGTACATGCAGAGCCTCTTACTCAAATCCTAGTTGTTCTGTGATACAGAGCCTCTGTATAGTACATATACAGCCTCTGTACCTTGACTATTATGCATATGATCTACTTATCACAAATGATTCAAGCATAGTTCAAGGGGGAGCAGAGAAGAAAAGCTCAAGTCAAGGGGGAGCACGAGATCATGTCACACAGAGCCTCTGTATGTACTATACAGAGCCTCTGCTTCAAAACTTTTCATGATTATAGGACAGATCCTTTGTATGTACTATATAGAGCCTCTGCCTCTAAACATAGTAAGTTTTCTACAGAGGACATGTATAGTCCAATCACGAGTCTCTGTACGAGATCCTAAGGTATGTTGTCTTCTTCTGCATGTAGTACTCTGAATCTCCACAAAACCTCTATTTCTCACTAACCAGAGTATTTACACTTGAAAATTTTTTGTTTTTGAAAATCAAAATATATTATTTTAATAAGAATGCGTAAAGTTTATTTTAATTGTTTAATAAAAGTTGTCACCTACATTAAGCGTCACCACCTGTGAGCTTATCTTTTCAAACGTGGGAGGCGCCACTTGGAGCTGGCAATCCACATGGCGCGCCCCTACAGGCTATGAGAAAACCGGTTCAGTTTTTACCTGACGATTGGGGCGCTAAAACACTCAAGTGTTTTTCTTTTATTCTATTTAAACAAATTTTACCCCCAAAT
>NC_037538.1:17999085-18009302 GCF_001531365.2 Cynara cardunculus var. scolymus
TTTTACCTGACGATTGGGGCGCTAAAACACTCAAGTGTTTTTCTTTTATTCTATTTAAACAAATTTTACCCCCAAATTAATCTTTTACGCTTACAAAAATTTTCAAGAACTCACGTCGTCTTCAACCTTCTACCGCCATTGCCACAACTTGAAGCTCTCAAACTAGTGTTCAAAGATCGATTCAGTCTTCAACCATTCATCCTGTTTGACAAGTAAGTACCAAAAATCCCTTCCTCCATCCCATTACTCGATTCAAGAACTGCTTTTTGAAACCCTATAAATTCTTTCATCTCCTTCCAAACCCAAAACCTGCAACCATGTCCTCCTCAGAATCTGGAAACTCCCAAACTCATACCACAACCCACAAAACTATGAAAGATACCAGTCAAAACCTAGTTCCTCTTCCTATCAAACCAAATAACCATGCCCTAAACCTCCAACTTGAAAACTTCGACACCAAATACCATCCCATCATCAATATCCACCAAAACCACTTCTTAAACCCAGCCTTGACAAACACGGATGACCTTTTTCCTGAAAGGTACGTCCAAGAATACTGGCAATCCTCCATTACTAAATCTCAACGAGGAATAGTTGGAGATTTCTACGTCTCCTCAGCAAACGAGTTTGTCACTGTTCGAATTTCAAGATCAATGTTTTCGCGGGTTCTTGAAATCCCAACGAAAACATACTTACAGCTTTCTGAGTACGGCCCTCTCCCATCTGGGGACGAGATAGTGGCCATCTTGAAGTTCTTGGGGTACAACAAGGCCATTCAATACCCGTTACAGTATCGCCGTCAATACCTACCACCAATGTGGAATACACTTTTCACATTGGTCAACAGATCGCTGACAGGGAAGATAGGAAGCCTCAACATGTGCTCCACAAATGTTCTTCAGATCGTCTACGGAATCTTCTTTGACTTATCTCTCGACTACTCCTTGATACTCTACACAGAGTTCAAGGTTTTCGTGGCCAAGAAATGTCAAGAAGTGGCCAAAGGAAGACAGTTGTCGTCTCTATTATTTCCATGATTCTTGGGTCTTCTCCTAAGATAAGCTCTCGACGACAACAATATTGATGTGGGTCGTCTACCTCCTCACAAGGTAAACGTGCTCACTCAAAAAGACCAACAGTGAACAAGGAAGGTTATGAAGCAGAGAGGCCTATTCCAAAAAGACTCATGAGCTATATGAAGTCCAAGGAGATTAGAAGACCATAAAAACATATACGCAAGACACTAGAACTAGTGTCTCGAACCCCGTTATACGTAGGAACAGCCGAGGAAGAAGAGAGGACTGAGGACACATCAAGGCCTCAATCAGAGGGTGAGACAGTGGTAGCAGGTGGAGAGAGATTGAGAGCAGAGGAAAAAAGGGTGTGAGTGGAGCAAGAGAGAGTGAAAGAAAGAAAAAGAGAGGAGGCAAGGAAAAAGAGAGCTGAGAGGGAGAAAAAGAAAAAGGAAGAGGCAGAGCGAGTAGAGCAAGAGAGATTGGCTGAGCTTGCTCGTGCTAAAGCAGAGGCTGAGCAAGCAGAAAAAGCTCGCCATGCAGAGATCGCTCGTCTGAAGGAAGAGGCCAGACTCAGAGCAGAAGAAGAGGCTCGTCAAACCTTGGCTCACTCCTCTATTCCAAACCAAGGGGATGACCAAAAGCACTACGACGATGCTGTACGGTCTTACACAAGTGAAGAAAGTGAGGAAGAAGAGGAAGAGAGTGAAGAAGAAGAGAGTGAAAAATAAAAAGAAAGTGAGGAAGAAGAAGAGGAGAGCAAGGAGGAAGAAGAGGGAGGAGGTGCAACAGCTGCTCTGCCTCAGGGCGAGCCAGAGCAGCCTAGGCTAAATAGGCACACGAGATTTACCTCCCCAACTCTCAGTACAAACACAGTATCTGACTCCAGTGGTCGAGACATAGGAGTCATTGAAACAGAGGTGCACACCTCGAACCCCAGCCAGCCTATCCAACAAGAGGTCACATCTGCCTCTGCTTACATCAGCCAAAGGGAAGCCTCACCACAGGGAACACCCTCTCAAAAGGGTGCAACCTTTGAAAACATAAGTGATATGTCTCCCCATATCACGCTACTTTCCCCTACATAGGAATTTGTTTCCTCTGCACGAGTAGATTCCCAACCTTGTTCAGAGCAAGGAATAGGTGCACTTGGCTTGGAGACTCTCGACCGGTCTCTTAGCTCACTCATGGAGAGCCCTCTGGCTGGCTCTGAACTAGCCTTGGGTCCTCTCCCTGACAGAACTGAGGTAGTGAATTATCCTCAAGGAGAACCACGAGGATCCTCTGGAAGTCCTTCCTCGACTAACGTCAATCAAGTCATGAATGAAGGCGTCCCTGGAACAGGGACTCAATCTGGCCCATGTGTTGAGCCAGAGGTTACACCATCTGCATATGTCACTAGGGAAGAGTTCCATTCCCTTTTCACCTCTATGCGATGCTCCTTGGAAGAGCTAAAACTCATCATGGCCCGTGCAGAGCCGTCCCCTTCTACACCTGCTCTGGATGAGATACGAGCATCCTTAGCAGTACTAAGAGCTGAGTCTACGACAAATGCTTCTTGTATCAAAACTCTCATGGAATTGATGGCACACAATACAGAAATGTTATAACAAGTCGTCGCATCAATACAGAGGGTTGAGGCATTCACATCTCTTAACAACCAGGCCCTCATACCTCTGAATGTACCTATGGACTATATCACACAGAGCGCCATGAATGCTCTAGGTGACAGACTCCTACAGAATGTGGCGAACTACACTTCGGATTTCAATAGCAAAGACACGAAAACAGCGAAGGATATCAATGATACACTTGCCATATTTAACTATCGCTCAGACGACGAAAGGCGAAAGGTTGGAATTGCAGTCGACAACCTCCTCAAGGCCATTGAGGTAACGATCAAGACAATGCCTCAAGCAGAGGACCAGAGGCCCAAGCGATACATAGATCCATCTCCATGTGTTGAACCGTCAAGAGGAGGCGACTTGACGATGATGAGGACCCAGAAGAGTTTGGTCCTCAAAATCGTCAAGAGGGGGAGAACTTACCTACAGCCATCCCAAGTACAACACCTATGGCTGCCCCCTCTGCACCGACGTCCTCTGCCCCACGCCAACAAACTCAACCTTCAAGGCAGAGGAGACAAAGCCAACCAGTGCCAGACAATGAAGAGGCGCTTCGCAAAGAAAAAATGCCAATGGCGGCGTCACATGAAGAGCCAGCCGAGCCACAAAAGACTACAGAAGTGATAGATATTTTATTTGTCTATGGATCAGACGATTCAGACCTGGTTCTGTCCTCTTCAACAGAGTATGCTATGGACATGGTTGTTCGTTCAACCAAAGCTCAACAAGAAAAAGAGGTGGTCGCTGTGAATGTGGCTGATTCGTCACTCATACACATTCCAGTTGCCATTCCTCTAGAAGAAGTTACTGTTGCTGCTCCTCCTCCACATCCAAAGACCCACAGAGCTAGGGTCCCTGCTCAAGGGACCAGGGTTGTCACTCCTGCCATGAGGCAGCAAGTACCTGTCAATCCAAAAAGAGCAGACTCAGAAGGCACAACCAGCGGGCAGAAACAGAAGCATCCTTCTGATCGTGTCCAAAGGATCAAAGCAAGTATGGATGTCATGTTCACGCCAACACCCCCCCCCCAACAAACCCATTATGGACAAGGCAGACAACAAGGAGATCTACCAGTACCTCTACAGCCTAAGAGAAGAGACACCGATCTAGAATATCAGTCTTCATCCTATGGTTCAAGAGCACATCAGGCAGATATTTATAGCTCGTTACACTCAGCCAATCACTGCAGTCCACTTTGCAGATGGGATAAAGCAAATCATTGATATAAAGAGGCGCACCTTCGCACACAATCAGATTTTTTCCATGAGTACACAGTGGAGAGGTCTCACGGACGGATCTGTAGGTTCACAGATTGTGACCTTATTAATTTGAATTCGTGGGATCTTCTTCATCTGTACTACTTCACAGATCATAAAAAGAACAAGGGTGTCAAATACATTGTTGCCAACTCTGTCGTTCGCCAAACAATAACAGACATGCTCGACTTCAGAAGCAAGTTCGACTTCCAACTAGCTATGGATCTAGGAGCGGATCAACTGACAGTTGATGTTCCAAATGAAGATTTCAGGGCATCAGCAGCATCCCCTCCTGGATGGTTTTGGTGGAACCAGAAGTGGGAGTGGTGTTTCGAAACGAGCATAACGGGTACCCGGAATCAGAACCGGTTCCGGTTTCAAAAATTTAAGAATCGCTCTAACCGGTTCCGGTTTCGGTTTCGGTTCCGGTTCCAATATCTCAAGAACCGCTGGTTCCGGTTCCGGTTCCAGTTCCGGTTCCTGTCAAAAAGAGCGGGTACCCGCCTATGCTCACCCCTATCGATAAGAGAATCAGTCCTCACCCAATCAAGAGCGTCAGTATCAAATACCTTATCAACGAGTTGATCAAGAAGGTGTCAAGATATGTCGCAGTCCCTGAAGTGCCAACGCTGAAGAAAGGAGGAAGAAAGAAAAGACCTTCAAGCCATAATGATGAACCATCCCTGAGGAATGAACATAAAACAAAGTTCTTCTTAGATGAACTCCTGAAGGTTTTGGAGAATCCATAAATCTCTATGCAGAATCTTTCATTGCCAGCGAAGGGTCCTTATGTACCCAACACTGTGCACTTCAAACCTGAGTTAGGACTTATATTCCTTGACTATGACGGTGAGTTAAGATTTCAGATAATGTATGAGTTACATATATACCCTATGGAACACCTCATATATCTCAGGTTCTAGATAGATGATGACTTTAGAGTTGTAATGATGGACCGAAAGATAAGAAGGGAGTTTCTACGTCGAAAGGAGCTTGGAGAAAATGTACCAGGTTACATTAAGCTGAGTGACTTAGACTAGTTTATTTCTTTTTAATAATGTCCATGCACTGTAAACTATATCCTATGTCTACTTTCAGTGATTATTCTTTTATTTTGAAGTCTAGACATGTACTGAAACAATTGTAATATTCCCTTTGAATTTAATATAAGTATTTTATGTGCATCAATGAAAAATATCCCTGAAAAGAGTAATAGGGACACAAGTCTATGAGTTCCAGTGACACTCTTACATTCACTGACAATCTATAAGTCAGTGAATATGCTTTCAGTTTCAGTTTCCCTTCTTTTAATTTCTCTTGGACTTAAACTCAAGAAAATTTTCTAAGTAAAGACTGACTCACTGAAAAAGATCCCAAAACAGTTAAAAGGGACATGTACTTTATATGTAACTTTTTCTTACTGTTATTTGATAAGACAACTTTCTTTATGTTGTCTTGTTATCATTATATAGGGGGGGTTCTTGATCCTCTATCTCAGTGATTTGATGATAATCCTTTTTACCTTATACGAAGTATTTTATGTATTTGTCCTTCAGTTCCAGCGATCATCACAGAGTCTGTTCTGTGATTGCTGAGAACATGTAATGTAAATCTATCAGCGACAGCCATACTTCAAGAAGATAAAACTCACACCAAAGAACCTTCAACGAAAGTCGAAGATTGAAAGTGAAGATTAGAGATTGGCGAGTACATGATCTGAAGTGGTATTCAGTGATTACAACTTGGTCTACACATGTGTGAAGATTGCCCAAGCCTCAGCGAATGTTGAAGAGACCTTCAGGTTATTCCAGCATTCAGCGATCAATAGAAGCTTGTTGAGCACGATTGTTTTTGTCTTGTCCTTATACACACAAAGCACAAACCCACGCCCTTTATAAAGTATAGTACGTATGGAGCCGATTATTTGACTCTACAACCCACCAACTTTATGTAAGGATGTTTGCTCATTAATAGGCTTTTCATACTATTCACTGTAGCAAAGGACAAGTCTTTCTCTAAGGACTTGACATGCGTTCAGACCCTACTATATTGCATTAAATGTGCATTTAATGCAATAGGTATAAATAGATGTGTTCTATTTCCATGCAGAGATACTCTAATACTTACTCTTGAACCCTAACTCATGTTCATAAATAAAAGAACACGCATCTAATAACACAATACCTTATCTTCAAAATCAAGTTAAAATCCCTTTTAGTATTCTAAATAGTTCTTACCCAGATAGAACTTACTTCCCTCTAAGTCTCTTATAGCAAATCATTTCTCTTTGCTAAGAAACTAGTGTGTAACTTAGATTGTTTAGATATGTTATTTTTACCTTATCTTTCTGCAAACAATCCTGTAAAATCTGTATTGATCTTTCTTTATCAATATATATTTTAAATTTGAAAAGTTTAATGTGTTTGTATTTATCGCCCCCCCGTCTACAAATTGTTATACATATCTTATAGACCCTAACGGGACCAACAACTAATGATATTCTTCTTGTTCCAAACAGTGTTCAAGTTGTCAGTGTGGAGGAATCAGACTCGCCTTCTGAAGCTTCTAAATCAAATGATATAACCCATACAACTTAGAACACTAAATCAACCAACAATGATAATCCCCAAGTGATAGAAGAGACCCCGACCTCATCTGAACAATCTCACGTCTCTGTTCCTAACACTGATCCTCCTCAAGAAAACCAAATTACGTCCAATCTATAAAGTGCTCCAACTCTCAAAATGGTACAAGATTTGCCTCAGAGTTTGTACATAGACCCATACGCTAATCAAACAACGGTTCAACCTCTTCCTTATATAATTAAATGGAAAAAAGATCATCCTACTCAACAGATCATAGGAGATCCAGAATCCAATTGAGAACGTGATCTGCATCTGGGAATGAATGCTTATTTACAATCTTTTTGAGCAAGGTAGAACCTTCCAAGGTCTCCGAAGCTCTTGAAGACCCAGACTAGATTGTGGCAATGAAAGAGGAGCGGAACCAGTTTGAACGCTTAAAGGTTTGGCGACTCGTACCACATTCAAAGGGCAAGTCAATCATCGGTACCAAACGGATTTTCAAAAATAAGAAGGATGAAGATGGTGTCGTCATTCGAAACAAGGCTAGATTGATGGCGAAGGGATACAATCAGCAAGAAGGAATGGACTACGAAGAGACTTTTGCACCGGTAGCGAGGATTGAAGCAATCTAGATGTTATTGGCATGCGCAACCCATAAGAACTTCACAGGCTATCGAATGGACGTGAAAACCTCTTTCCTTAACGGAGTATTGAAGGAAGAAGTATATGTCTTGCAACCTGAAGGATTCATGAATGCCTCAAAATTACATCTTGGATAAAGCTCTTTATGGTCTAAAGCAAGCTCTACGTGCATGGTATGACATTTTATCTGATTTTCTTGTCAACGCCGATTTTTCCAAAGTTAAGATCAACACAACTTTGTTCATCAAAAAAGGAAGGTAAGGACATAATCTTGATGCAGATATATGTCAATGAAATTATTTTTTGTTCTACTAATCGAAAATATTGTAAGAACTTTTCAGACCTCATGGTGTCAGGCATTGAAATGAGCATGATGGGAGAATTGAATTTCTTTCTTGGACTTCAAATAAAGCAATTTTCCAATGGCATTTTTATATATCAATCTAAGTATATTCAAGAAATTCTAAGGAAATCTAATATGAATAATTGTGCTTCAATGAAAACTCCGATGACACCGGGTTCTAAGCTCGACTCTTATCCTAACGAAAAAGATGTCGATCTGACAATTTATAGAGGGATGTTAGGCTCTTTAATGTATTTAACTGCTAGTAGACCATACATTATGTTTTTAACATGTTTTTGTGCTCGATTTCAATCTAAGCCTAAAGAATCCCATTTACTTTTTGTCAAACAATTTTTACGTTATCTTAAAGGTACTGCTAATCTTGGCTTGTGGTACCCTAAGGAAACAAGTTATGAGTTGATTGCCTACTCTAATGTCGATCATGTTGGATTCAAGCTGGATTGCAAAAGCACTTCTGGGCACATCTAGTTCTTGGGAGATAAATTGGTGAGATGGGCTTCTAAGAAGCAGAATTGCATGTCTAACTTGACGGCTGAAGCTGCATATGTTGTTGCTGCTAATTGTTGCTCACAGGTCATCTGGATGCCCACACAGCTGAAGGACTACGGCTTCAGTTTCACCAATATTCCCATCTACTGTGATTCCAAGAGTGCAATTGCAATATCCTGCAACCTGGTCCATCACATAAAAACCAAGCACATAGACATCAGGTATCGCTTTAGAAAAGACCATGTAGAACGAGGTACAATTGAATTATACTTTTTCAACACTGAGTTTCAGCTTGCGGATTTATTTACCAAAGCTTTAGATTAGAAGAGGTTCAACTATCTTGTATCGAAGCTCGGTATGTTAAATCTTAAAACCTGTTTTTCTATAAATAAATAAAAACCAATATTGTCAAAGTCTATTTATGTACAGTCTGTTCTACATAGTCTGGGCTTTTAGTTACTGATGTGTGTTTTTGTTGTTTTCAAGCATTTAGAAATATAAGGTACATACTTTTTCAGGGTGAGTATGGTTTACTTTACCTTTAAATCTGGTATGTGTTTGAGGGGGAGCTGTTTTTAAATTTTTATATTTAAAGCATCTTTTGAGAGGGATGGTTGCTTTCCTTTGAAAACTACTCTGTGTACTTTTTGAGAGGGAGCACACCTAAGTTTTTGTGCTTCAAACCAGTTAAAAGATTGGACATCCTTTAAGCTGGAAAATCCTTCTTAAAAAGAGTTATTAAAAAATGTCTAACTGTTGTATTTTATCGCATTAGCTTGATGTGATAACTTTGTGTTATCGCATCAGCTCGATGCGATAAAAAGTGGTCATCGAATTACCTTAATGCGACAAAGAATCTTATCACATCAGTTTGATACGACAAACATTGTTCATTGCATCAGTTTGATGCGACAAAACAGGGTTATCGCATCAATAGAATGCGACAACTATTCTTATCGCATCAATGACATGCGATAACTTGTCCATTATCGCATCTATGTGATTCGATAACCTTACCCTTGGGTTTGTCGTGTCTTTGAGATGCGACAAACTTCCATCTGGACTTGTCGTGTTTTGTTCATGCGACAAGTTGACTTTTTGGTCAACCTTATTCTGACCATTTGGGGCGTGAGACGTATATTTTTTCAAACATAGGGTATAAATAATTTTGGCTCGGTTTGAATAGTACCTTTTCAAAATTGTGAGTGTGATATATGGTGTATGCGACGATCTTCATTTAGCCTTCAATCGTTCGTTTGAGTCTCAATACATCCAATCTAGGTTTGATTTCACTTCCCTTATTTTACATTATATTTTTCGAATGCTTTACAACCTGTGATTAAATCTATTGTTGGCCAGAACCATCTTTGTTTTACAACATGTCCCACGATAATCACGAGAGAGAAAAACCATTGCAAGTCAACAACAAGTGGTAGTGCTCGCGTTTAAACCTAGGATCTTCTTTTCAGATGCCAACCATTCTACCATTAAAGGCAACACACATGGACCTGGATGGTAGCCAGTTTCCATTTCAAGATAGCTTCGACCTAGCTCTTAGTTTGATCGCGGTTTGCTATATCCCCAAGAATTAAAAAATTTTAACCAAAATTTGCATTTTGATAACTTGACGTAAAGCCTTTCTTTTCGACAATAATTCCAACACTAGTCGAAGAGTGCGGGTCATCATGTTCTTTGACCTTACGACTTCAAATTACCATCTATAAATACAATTACAAGATTATACGAAAATGAATTACAAACTTTGTTCATTGAATCTATCAAAATAGAATCAAATGACATCATCAAAAAACTAAAAATGACCATATCTAAAACAAAAAGTTGTTCCAAAGATGCCTTTTTTTGGGAATAAGACATATTTAATTGATGATATAGTAAACAAAAATCAATAACTAGCTTTCTAGCTTTGATAAAACTAATGGCATATAAGGTGATGGAAACGTATAAAAAAGGAAGGAGCCTTAGCTCTCAATGAGCCATGTTAATAGAAGCAGCAGTGTTCGTGGTATGGTTTGGTACGATTTGATGTCGTTTAAAGTTCTATGTTTGAATTCGTATAATTAACTGTAGATAAATATAATCAAATACATGATAAACATCTAATTTTAGATATAAAAGATCTAAAATATAATTAAGATAATCCTTAAGTTTTAACAGAATATTTAATTATTATCTTTATATAAAAATACGATTAAACCAAAAATAATTTACTTCGTATTAAACGT
>NC_037538.1:18010251-18013830 GCF_001531365.2 Cynara cardunculus var. scolymus
ATTTTATAAAGATAATAATTAAGTATTCTGTTAGAACTCAATGATTATCCTAATTATATTTTAGATTTTTTTTATTTAAAGTGAGAAGTTTATTCTGTATTTGATTGTGTTTATCTACAGTTAGTTATACGAATTCAGATATTGGATGAAATCGGATAGAGATGAAATCGTTTAGGGATAAACGGGTTTAAGAGTTTTTAAGAGTTTTAAGAGTTTTAGCCAAATGCTTTATAAGATAGTCTAGATTAGGATAATCATTGTTTTCTAACAGAATACTTAATTATTATATTTATAAAAAATTATATTATTAAATGAAAAATAAATTACTTTCTTATTAAACCTAAATTAAATTACAATAAAAAAAGTTGAATTAAAGAAATTACACAACAAAACTAAAACTTTTAAATAGTTAGTTTGATACTAATATCGATATGTTTTTTATTTTAAGATATCTTCAAATTTATATTTTATTTAAAAATAAAAACATTATCGTTTTTCTCAAAATCATATAAAACCGTATTACAATATCGACAGATGACAGAATAAAATGAAACATTAAAATTGAGATGTATCTCGCTGCATTGCGCGAGTATCCTTCTAGTGTGTGTGTGTGTGTATATATATATATATTATAAAGCATTTGACAAAAAAAATTAAAAACCATTTTTTATCCATAAAGTACTGCATATTGATGCATATTACTTAAAATTCAAGATTACAAGAAAATTATGCATAAATACAACTTATTAAAACTTCATGTTTGAAWTTGTGTAACTAACTACGGATAAATATAATCAAATAGAAGATAAAATCTCATTTTAAAATAAAAAAGTCTAAAAATAATTAGGATAATTATCGAGTTATAATAAAATAATTAATTATTATCTTCATAAGAAAATTATATTATTAAACCAAATATAAATTACTTCGTTATTGAACCTAAATTAAATTATAATAAAAAATTGAATTAAAAAATTACACAAAAAATAGGAATTTTAAATAGTTAATTTGATACTAATATCGATACATTTTTGTCAAATTTTTATGATACTTCAAGTTTATATTTTATTCAAAAATAAAAACATCATCGTTTTTTCAAAATCACATAAGACCATATTATAACATCAACTGAGATAAATAATAAAATGAAATATTAAAATCAAAATGTATCTTACTGCATTGCGTGAGTACCCTTCTAATATTCAATAACATATAATATCTTTATGAATAAATTAATATTTAAGATATTTCTAAACGTGAAAATAGAATAAGATAATTTTCTAATATCAGTTTATAAATCATTGTTAGAAGTCTTGGTGCCCAAGTGTATAAAATGAAAAAAAAAATTATTTTCAATAATCACATAAACAAAAGTCAAATAAAAGAATTTATATATCAATGGTCTTTTAACAAAGTCTAAAAAAATACCTCCCATATATATATATATATATATATATAGGTTGGTTATTATACAACCCTTGATATTTGTGCAACCAATACAACCCAATTTCAACCGTCCATTTCATTTGATGAATATGTGATTTCATAAAAGTTTTGATTGTTTCCTAATATAAAGTATTAATCATAATTAATGAACTCTATTCATATTCCATAAATATTCAAATCATAATAAATGAACTCTCATCTTTTCTATAAATATCTCAATTAATTGGGTTGCAATGGTTGTACAAATACACAAGGTTGTAAAAGAAATATACCCTATATATATATATATATATATGATCAGGAAAACATTAAATAAATAAGATAATAAAAAAAATTCAATATGAATTTTAAAATTAGCGAGAAAAATAGGATTTTTTTTTGTACAATTTAATTTATTTTTCGTCTTTTTTCAATTAAAAAGTAGGAGTGGTGAGATTGTGTTACATTGGTTGTACAAATAGATATGATTTGCATTTAAAATATACCCTATATATATATATATATATATATATAGAGAGAGAGAGAGAGAGAGAGAGAGGGGGAGGGTTAGATTGCAAACCGCCTATTTCATGCAAACTATAGAAACCAATTTCAACTAATAAGAAAATTCTATGTTTTATTCTTTATTTTTAATAAATAAGGGTATGAATGTCATTTTACTTTGTAATGGTTAATCTTGGTAATGTTTTAATTGTTTTTAAATATGAAAAATTAAATATAGTAATTATGTTTATGGAAGCTGTAAATCAATTTTTTTTAATAATAATTATTACCATTAATAGTTTATATTCTTTTAATAAATTATACACTTAAAATATGAATTGGAAGACTATACTCCTAAAATCATTTTGATTATAAATAATTAACAGTCTAATCATGTTTCAATAACTATAAATTAAATAGTTCATATATGGTTCACAACACCATGTCAAATAGTCCATCTTTCATTCAAGGTGACAAGGAGTCTTATGAATTCATTCAAGAAACAGTGAAACAATTTCATATATTATTTTGTTTTCATTCGTAAAACAAATGTCATTAATGAAAGCACGTTATACAATTTTCAAAATGTTTCAAAAATGAAACTAATTTTCATTTTGGTTATGAACCATGAAACTAATTTCATTAATGAAATAATAGTATTCAAGTCTTGAAATGTTTCATTGACTGAACCATATTTGGCTTTATTAATAAAACCAATTTTATCTTGGCTATAAACCATGAAACTGATTCCTTTTTGGTTAGGAAACATGAAACAAATTTAAAAATGAATGAAATATTATTATTCAGTTCTTGAAGTGTTCCATTGACTGAACAATATTTAGTTTCATATGTAAAACCGAGTTCATCTTGCTAGAAACCATGAAACTGAATCCATTTTGGTTAGGAAACATTTCAACAATTTTTCATTGCTGAAACAATGTCATTCAGTTTTTGGAATTATGGAGTCCATGAAACCAATTTCAATGGTGAAACAAATTTCATTAACGAAAACATGTTATTCAGATTTTTAGAAAATGTTTCATTAACTGAACCATATCTGGCTCAAATTTTATTATGTAAACGAACAATAAAACAAATTTCTCTAACGAAAAAATGAGATACAGTTTCCAAAATATTTTTAGCAAACCCAATAATTTAAGACCATTTAAGACATCAGGTGAAACAACCACCATGCAAGTAATAGTACAACTTCACACATAATATTGATACATCACCATATTCTCCATACCAAAGTATTACAATATTCAATATTCATGATTACTTTACAAAATGAAAATATGGATTAACAAAAACTTTATCGAATAATAACATTTTCTTTACATTTTTTTCTTGCCTTTGTCCTGAGTTGACGGATGACCTGCAAAACAGATTTGTATAATAATTGAGCATTAGATCAAAAGGCCTAGTGAGTAAATTTTCCTTATACAATATATATATATATATATATATATATATATATATAGGGGCCTAATCAAATGAGAACTGATTAGTTTGTAGTAACTGTGAGAACCAATGTGAGCCAATCATTTAAATAATTAATGTTATATCCTAAAATAACATAAAGGGAAAATTGGTAATGTTTATAAATCATAAAACCCTAACCCTCTTGTTCTTCCTTCTTTCATCGAC
>NC_037538.1:18014410-18016396 GCF_001531365.2 Cynara cardunculus var. scolymus
AAATACCTAAAATGCCCTCTAATTATAATTTTAACTTAAAATACCATAATTACTAATTTCCTTATTTATCCGTTGATTTGTGGTTAAGATTGGTTCTCACAGTTATCACAAACTAATCAGTTCTCTCTTGAATGGGCCTATATATATATATATATATATATATATATATGGGTTGGCTTTTAGTTAACCTAATAAATTGTGTTAACTTTGTAAACCAATCTTAACCTCTCATCTTAGAAATATATAATTTACACTCATTATATCATTTTTGTAATAAATTAGAACATGAAGCGTTATAATATGAACACTTATGGACATAGGTGTATTTGGGGAAAAAAAAAGTTGTAAAGATTTTTGTAACATCCATGTTTTATTTTAATAAACACATACGCTATGTAGTCTCGTTCATATATGAAATAAATGTGGAATGATAGATGGTTCACCTATGAACAAATATCAAATTGTGCTTATGAACAATGTTCATGTGTTTACTTCTGAACACTATTCAATTTCTTTTAAATAATTGTACATGCCTAGTTTTTATTACATGTATGTGGTCATCAGGTTCACATATGAACATAATATCTTTTTAAATGTTGAAACGAGATGGTTCACTTATGAACAAATGTTTACTCAGGTATACTTAAAAAATGTAACCGACGATTAATTTACGTGGAATAATTAAGAAATGTAACCGACAATTAATTTGTATGGAATATTCACAATGGTAAGACATGAAATAATTAATAAATGTAACCAAAAATTAATTTGCATTAAAAGAAAGATCAAATAAAAAATTACATTTTTACCCTCATTAAATAAATTTATCATATAAATTAACTAACAATGTATCTTGTTTTCTATTGGTTCATTGAGTTTTTTTAAAATTAACATCTTTTAATTGATTAACAAAAAATCTTACTCACATATATATATATATATATATATAGGGTTGGGTTCACGTGAGACCAGACTGTTTTCGTGAGACCCGTGAGACTACATTTTTACACGTAAACTTTACAGCAAAAACACTGTGAAGGTTTAAAAAAGTCGAACATTCATAGCAAAAAAACTGTGAAGGTTTTTAAAAGTCACATTCACAGCATTTTTGCTGTGAAGTTTCAAGTGTAAAATACTGGTCTCATGGGTCTCACGAAAACAAGCTGGTCTCACATGATCCAAAGTCTATATATATATATATATATATATATATATATAACAAAATATTTAATGTTATTTATTAAAGTTTAAATAGATATTAATGAAAATAAAAGTTACTCTCTTTCTTTTTGTTATATGATAAAAAGAATCAAATTAAATAAAAACTTGTTTGCAAATGGTATAAGGAAAATCACAAGAAAAATAAAAAAGTCAAGTAACATTCTGGTAATCGTTCATTTGTATATTATGTATATGTATATTAGGTATATATATATATATATATATATATGTAAGCAATTTGTTAGGTATGTAAATGTTTATAACATATACACAAACCAACTTCATTTACTCGTATGAATATGTACGTACACATTTATTAGATTAATGGTTACCAAATGTTTATCAGTTTTTTTTTTTTTTTAAATTACTGAGGGGCTGTTTGTTTACCACTTAATCATACCATTAAGATGTAAATGTCTGATTCGGTCAGACCTTTTCTTGTTTGGGTAGGTTTTTAAAAACATCTGAATGGTAAAATGGTATCTGATTCGCTCCTTCACGGCCCCTCCCTCCATATCATTCAGATTTGATAATTTTCCAAGATTGCCCTCTCTATTTTCTCTAATCTTCGTCTCCAGGTCCGACTCCATCGAGCTCTCCAAGCGACGCATCTGTTCATCGATCACCGGTGTCGCCCAATCGATCACCATTATCTTCTTGTTCATCGATCACCAGTGTCGTCTTTATGAATCACAGGTAACGATTTCATATTTCTAGGGCTTGAAACAACTTCGCTCCCTATCTTATTGTTCTGACATCTCTCTA
>NC_037538.1:18021031-18027700 GCF_001531365.2 Cynara cardunculus var. scolymus
CAAACAACCTTTTTTCTATCTGACACTAAATCATACAGAGTCTCTTAATCATCCTGACCACTTAATCATCCTGCACTAAACCATTCAGCAACCGCCAAACAGCCCCTGAATCTAAATATATAAAATCTTTACAACTTTTTATTATATAAATTGATTTTCCAGGTTGGTCGTCTCTCTCCTAGTCCTATACCAAACAACGGCGCGGACAAATCTATAGGCCAAACCCCATTTCTCTCTCTAGAAAAGCCCGTTTCCCCCAAAGGCACATCAGTTTTGAAAATTCACTACACAAAAGGAAATAAAGAGGGAAGAAGGTGAAAAAACCTTCTCTACTGTATAAATACATACTATATACTATACTATACTATACAGATTTCTTTTCTATATAAATATATATATATATATATGTATGTATGAAGATTCTGCAGTAGTCTTCAAGCAGCCGGAATAGAAAAAACTGAAGTGGGTTTTGTTTATTTGTTTCAAATTCAAAAGCTATTAATACACTCAAGTTTTTCCGATTCGGGTGTTCTTGTAGAACTCGTTTAATTATTTGCAGTGAATTAGGTTGATGTGAAGGTGAGAACGATAAGAGGGATGAATTCGTTTCGGAGATGTATTTTGGGAATTATTTAATTTTCCAGATTGATTGTGATATTGGAAGATCTGATCTGAAGCAGAAAAAAGAATCTGAAGAAGCGTTCTTCAGGTATAACTGATTTTCTTCCATACATTGTTAGATTTTTGAATTAATTCCATCTGGATTCTTCAGGAATTTGAGTATTTACTTTATCTATTTGCTTATGAACAATTAATTCCTACCCACTTTTCTTTTCTTGTTATTTTCTGAAATTGGTTTTGGGGTAAAAATCCATGAATTGTTGGAACAATCGATGATTGAATACATCAACTCGTTAGACTTGTCGTTTTCGTTTTGATAAATTCCTTGATCAAGGGTTGTGGTTCGTTTAGATTTCTGCAATCTGATGCATAGCAATTTGAAAACATGCATGAATGTCATTCAAGTGGGGTTTGCGGAGATTATTTTATTTATTTAATTAATTGGTTTTTAATCATTGTGGAATGAACAGGATGTTGATCTTATAAATCAGTATTCTTTGGGGTGTTGTTGAAGTTAGTCCTCTATCTCAGATTTGATCGATTCAAACACTTGTTGATATAAATATATATGGATTGAAGAATCAATTCGATGGATGCAATGTCGAAAACATTAGCATCTCTCGGGTTGATTTCGTTGCTTGTTATCGGTGTTTTGGCTTCTGATGATGGAGGATTTGGAGGGTGTAATTGTGAGGTTGAGGGCTTTTTCGGGTATAGAAACATTATGGAAGCACAAAGGGTGAGCGATTTCTTGATCGCGGCTGCTTATTTCTCCATCCCAATCGAGCTTCTTTGCTTTGTTAGTTGTTCAAATGTGCCATTCAAATGGGTACTCTTTCAATTCATTGCCTTCATTGTTCTTTGCGGGATGACGCATTTGCTCAACGGCTGGACCTACGAACCACACCCATTTCAGCTTATGCTTGCACTCACCATTTTCAAGTTTCTTACAGCGTTGGTGTCGTTTGCAACCGCCATTACTTTGATCACTCTCATCCCTTTGCTTCTAAAAGTGAAAGTTAGAGAATTTATGTTAAAGAAAAAGACTTGGGATCTTGGTAGAGAGATGGGTATGATCAAGAAACAGAAAGAAACTGGATGGCATGTTCGTATGCTCATGCAGGAGATCCGAAAGTCTCTTGACCGCCACACTATTCTATACACCACACTCGACAAGTTATCTGAGACGCTGGATTTGCAGAATTGTGCGATTTGGATGCCGGATGAGGCAAAAATTAGGATGAATCTTACCCATCAGTTAAAAGGCGGAAAACCTTCGACAATTTATGATTTCTCCATCCCGATTCAAGATCCTGATGTTCAAGAAATCAAAAGAAGCGAAGTGGTGAAGTTGTTGGATCCGGAATCAAGGCTCGCGGTTCTAAGCGGTGGACGGTCTGGTTCACCGGGAGCTGTGGCTGCAATCAGAATGCCGATGCTTAGAGTCGCGGACTTCAAGGGTGGAACCCCTGAGATGATCCAGGCTTGTTACGCAATACTGGTTTTGGTTCTTCCTGGTGGTCAAGTTCGATCTTGGACCAACCCTGAACTCGAGATAGTCAAAGTGGTTGCCGACCAAGTAGCCGTGGCCCTCTCCCATGCCGCAGTTCTTGAAGAATCTCAGCTTATGAGAGATAAATTAGCCGAACAAAATCGAGCTCTACAACAGGCTAAACAAGATGCCATGAGGGCTAGTCAAGCTCGGAACTTGTTTCAAACCGTGATGAGTAAAAGCTTGAGGAAACCTATGCATTCAATGATGGGTTTGCTTTCGATCATTCAGGATGAAAATATGAATAACCAGCAACGAGTTCTTGTTGATTCCATGGTCAAAACGAGCAATGTTCTCTCGATGTTGATCGATGATGTAATGGATGATTCTTCTAAAGATAATGGAAGGTTTCCATTGGAAATGAGATCGTTTCGGCTCCATTCTTTGATCAAAGAAGCAGCTTATCTTGCAAAGTGTTTGTGTGCTTATAAAAGTTACGAATTCATAACCGAAGCTGATAAAACATTGCCGGATAACGTAATGGGAGATGAAAGAAGGGTTTTTCAGGTTTTGTTGCATATGGTTGGGAATCTTTTGAATGGTGGCAATGGTGGAGGGTGCTTGATTCTTAGGGTTTCTACAGAGAGTGGTAGCCATGGGAGAAACGATCAGCGATGGGCAACTTGGAGATCATCCAATTCGTCCGATGGATATGTCACTGTTAAGTTCGAAATTGGGATCAGTGATCGCATCCCTCGATTGGAAGAACGCCCTTTTGCCGATGATAGGATCTGCAGTGGTGTAGTCGAGCAGGGTTTGAGCTTCGGCATGTGCCGGAAACTGGTGGAGGTTAGTCCTTTTCTTTAGTCACCTCAACAAACGCGCTTTTAGACGTATCAACATGTTTTTAAGACGCTTATTATCTTTTTAAATGACATTTTCTGAAACGTGTTTTATAGAAGCATCCTATAAAAATTAAACGGACGCTTTTTAATTTTTTTTGCTAAACAGTCGCTTAGACATATTCGACATCTTATAAAGCAGATTTTACTGCAGAGTAGTGTGTATTTGAGGAAAACATATCTCATATTCTGCATATTTACTTCAAGAAAAATGTTATAAAGCAACCATCTTTGTTGTAAAGGTGTTCTTTTTGTTGTTTTTGGCAGTTGATGCAAGGGAAGATGTGGGTGGTTCCGAATCCAGTGGGATTCAATCAAAGTATTTCGCTTGTCCTTCGGTTTCAACTCCGGCCATCGATTGTAATCGGAATATCGGAAACCGGAGAGTCCTCCGAACACCACCCACTCTCGAACTCTCTTTTCAGAGGTCTTCAAGTCCTGCTAGCCGACGAAGATGATATCAACCGTGGTGTTACACGTAGGCTGCTCGAGAGACTGGGGTGCATTGTGTCGACCGTCGGCAGTGGTTCCGACTGCATGATGGCTCTGAGCCAGCCGGTATTGTCGTACCAGATTGTGATATTGGATCTTGATATGGGCGATGTTGATGGGTTCGAAGTGACGTCAAGAGTCCGGAAATCTCGAAGCCGGAACTGGCCGTTGATAGTGGGTTTGAGTGCTAGTGGTGATGAACATTTATGGGAAAAATGCATAGAGATAGGGATGAATGGATTGATCCAAAAACCGGTGCGTTTACAAGGGATTTCTGATGAACTCAGGAGAGTGTTGAAGGTTCAGTGAGTCGGTTTACACGTATCTCAATTAATTTCATATGGTTGTGAAGATAACAGTCGGAAAAATTTCCAAAGACTAACCGATCTAACCCAGAATAGCGGTGAAGGTTTATTTTTATTTTTTTAAATTTTATATAAAGATGTAGTGAGAGAAGAATCATGCATGTACGTAAGAAAAGAGTGAGGGTGGTTGTATAAGCAAGTAGAGACACAAAATATCATTTAAGGATTTGAAAAGAAATATATATATATATATATATATATATATATTATAGAGAGAGAGGCCACAATCTTATTTAAGAATTAAATGTATAAAGGGTATTTTTTTAAGAATTAGTATGTGTTGTGCGATGGTCACGTCAACATATGATATGATCATTTGAATTGGGTGTCATTATCGATACATGGTGGGATTCATGCACACATTTTGGACTTGGACCTGGTCAACAAATGAATCCCTCAAACAAACAAACAAACAAACAAAAAGGGGTGTTTTTGTCATTTGTTTTTTTTTAATATAGAGAGAACCTGTGTTTCAATTAATACAAATGAATTGAAATAAGATATTTATGAAATATTATTGTAGTTCATTTATGATGATTAATGTTTTAGTTTAAAATATTATTGAGATATTTATAAACTAAATATTTATTAGACGGCGTTAAAACCTGTATGATATTTTACGCGAATCTATATATGTGTGTATGTGTGTGTATGAATCATGTATGACTTTATACTTGAATATATGTATATATATAAATCATTTATGGTTTCATACGTGAATCATATATGTTTGGTACATTAACGACCTTTTTTCTTGATTTCTTAAATAGTTAGCGTGATCATGCGAGAAGTTAAACATTTTGCAAGATGTGAGAAATCTCAATATCATATATGATTACAATCCTTTGAATGTGTTTAATCATGTGTGATTAAGCGTCTATGTGTTGTCAATACAATATGTGTTTCATCATATATGATTAAGCTTGTGTACTATGCATGTAATCATATAAGATATTGAAAATCCTGACCTTCTTGCAAAATACGTCATTGTATGAATACAAAATAGAACGACTTGATCAGACCAAGGTCGCTTGTGTCAATAATTTATCAAAAGAAATAATTGCTTGTTTGGATTTATTACATTCACATAAAATGATATCGTTTATATTTAAATGTATATATGATTATTATTATTATTATTATTATTATTATTATTATTATAATAGAACAAGAACAGGAACAGGAATAGGTGATTCTTTTTATTTTTGACATGGAGTGGGCCCGGTGGGGACCCCACATGAAATCCAACATTTGCATATGTTTAATAAAAATGGTTTTCAAATTAAAAAACTAAAATATTTATATATTAATGACAGAGAGAGAAAGAGGAGGGAGGAGTTGTAAAGTTATGTGCCAAGGGGCATGTATGATGGAATAAAATACAATATGTAGCAAATCTATCATAAATTCACCACTACAGAATCATATCTAGATGCTCTAATCAACTTTCATTTCTTTATTCTTTCTTTTTCCCTAACTAGTAATCTTAATCTTTTTGACTTTATCTATTCTAATATATATTCAAACAAAAATGTTAACTATTTAAAAAAATAAAAAAAAATCGTTAATATACAAAATTATATATGAATCACGTAATAAATCATACATGATCCGGATAACTTTGCTCTGCGACTTAAACGGCCTCAAAAGTCGTCCGCTTCCATTTAATGTAAAATCACATATGATTTTATACATTAATGACTTTTTCTTACTTTCTTAAATAGTTAGCGTTCTTGTTTGAATCTTCCTTTCTCTCTCTCTCTCTCTCTATATATATATATAACCCAAATATGATAATCAAATGATAACCGTAAAAAAAGTTACAAATTTGTGAGAACAAATCTAAATTACATTGTGATCTTTTTTTCATCAAAGTCTAGAATTTAAGATATAGTTTTACATATGTTCGTGTTCACATGATGAAAAAAATACATTTTTGTTTCACCTAGTAAAATAAAAAATACACACTAAAAAGTTTCACATGGTGAAACAAATACATGTGAAGTTATCACATTATGAAACAAATTTATATAAAACAATACCTTAAATCCTAATCTTTAATGGAAAAAATTCATATGAAAAATACTTTTCAACTGTTTTTCTTAAGTTTATAACCTTTTATGATTTTCTTTTGATTTGTTCCAACCAATGCAAGGAATTTAAACGATGATTTGAGTAACTAAAGACTCATGAATGTATTTGTACAACTTACATGTGTCACAATGGGTAGAGAATAGCCCGTAAAATGTATTTGTATGGTTCTTATTTTTTTTTTCAAATTTAATAATATATTTTTTCTCTAAAATGTGTTAGCCTTTTCATTTTAAGTTGTTGGAAACCACTGTCTTTTTTTCCTTTTTGAATTTTGTTTCATATGCCAGATTGAAGCAAAGCCATAATAAATGATTGTAGCACTAAATTCTCTTTCATGATGGATCCGAATTTGTTTTTATCATAATAAAATCATACTATAAGGTAATCCTACAATATAGTAATATAAGGGTATTTATACAATGCAGTAAGATAGATTTTGATTTTATTATTTTGTTTTATTTTTTATCTCAGTCGATGTTATAATATGGTTTTATGTGATTTAAAAAAAAACGATAATATTTTTATTTTTGAATAAAATATAAATTTGAAAATATTATAAAAATTTGACAAAAAAAAAATATCGATATTAGTATCAAATTAACTATTTAAAATTTCTTATTTTTTATATAATTTGTTTGACTCTAATTTTGATTACACTACTAGAAAGCTCAATTTCACTGACGAAAATTATCGACGACATATT
>NC_037538.1:18030421-18037088 GCF_001531365.2 Cynara cardunculus var. scolymus
GTTATTAAACTTCAATCAAATTATAATAAAAATTAAATTAAAGAAAGTACACAAAAAAATAATAACTTTTAAATAGTTAATTTGACACTAATATTGATATATTTATTTTCAAAATTTTATGATATCTTCAAATTTATATTTTATTCAAAAATAAAAAAACATTAGCCTTTTTCTCAAAACCACATAAAAACCGTATTAAAACATTTACTAGGACGGAATTAAACGAAACATTAAAATTTATATATATATTTCGTTGATTGCACGAGTAACCTTCTAATTTTTTTAAAATAAGTTAACTCATACGATGAAATGGGAGCCAATTAAGTTTGATGATTAAAAAACGATAATTTTTTATTATTATTGAATAGATTGTATTAACGAATAACGTATTTCAGTGCTCCATATTCTTATTTTTAGTAACGTATTTTTAAAAAAATATATATAACTTAAATTTGAGAACAAATGAGAACACGGTTTTTGATGTAGACATTAAATGGTACTCATAACTTCAAATGTGAGCTTAACTTGACATATTGTTATGCTTCGTATTAGGGGTGTTTATGGGTTGGATTGATCGGGTTGAAGATATTTGAACAACTCAATTCAATGTTTGTGGTTTGAGTTTTTTTAACCCAATCCAACCCGAACTAAAATGCAACCTAACCCAAACCGTACGGGTTGGTCGGGTTAGTTTGGTTGATACTTTGGTAAATTAAAATATTTTTCTAACCTAGAATATGTTATTTCTCTACTCATAATTTCTTTTTCATCATCAACAATTTAAAACAACTTATCCATACTTTTTATGTATATCACATTCAGTTAATTATCTCAATTTACATATATATTTTCACAGTTAGTGAACATATATATGAATGAGTTATATAAAGATGTGAATAGATTGAAAATATGTGTATATGAAGAGCAAACATAATAGTATAATTATTTAATGTACATATTAATAGAATTTCAACAATCATATTAAATCCAAAAAATAAAAAAATAACAGGTTCATCGGGTTGGGTTGAGTTCAAATAATAACAACACATTATCAACCCAATACCTACGGTTGACAATTTTACAACTCGATTAAACATTAGGTTGCTTCAAGTTAAGTTATTTCGTGTTGGATTGATCAAGTTGGTCGTGCTTTTGAACATCCCTATTTTGTATACAAAATAGAACATGAATTTCGTCTCATTTATGAACTTGTATATGTAGGGTTTTTTTTTACCTGAACCATGTACCTTTTTTTTTGTCTTACATTAAATGCTACAAGTCTTTTAAGTGTATTTTTTTTAAATATTTTTCTCAAAATAAAAAATAAAACAAAAAAAAATTACTTTCTAATGCCACTTGTTCTTTTTTATTCAATAAATCCAAACTTTTGAATGTATAAGTTGACACTTGTTTATTCCTCTCTAAAGATTGAAAAATATTTTTTTTTCATTCCAAGTCATACTTTAAAGCATTAGTCATATGGAATTGAAATTGTTTGAATTAGTTACAAACGCTTATTCAAGTAAGTGTTTGACAAGTCATTTTATTTAACCGGATAAATATGACAATGATTAAAAATCTTATCCGGTAAGAACGAAAACAAGAATCGAGAGTCTTACCTGGTAAGTGAGAACTTGCATACGATGTATTTTAGTGAATAAAATCTTACCCGATAAGCAAGCAATAATAGTGTTGAATTTTTCCGGTAAGTGCTTACCGGGTAAGTGTTTAGGTAAACGGCCCCCTAGTAAACAAAATAAGAGAACTTGAGTTTCGAGACTCATATTTACCAAACTATTACACATATTTAGGTTTGAAAACCATTGTATTGTGATGATTAAGGTGGTCTAATAACATCATTTATCCAAATTCACCCATAATCTCCGATAAATGCTATGATTATCTGCCCCATATACACCATTCGTTATGATTCTTGTTACAGAATGATGATTGATAATTCTTGTTTTCGGTAGATTACGGATTACCAACAAATCATCAACAAACAATAGTAGTTCCAGAATTACAGCAGAATGATTATCGATGGATTACCATAGAACAAAACTGTCGGTAATCAACTTGTTTGATATCCGGTGATACAATTTACGTTTATATATTATTTTTGCTATTAGTGTAATTCTATAAAGATTATTTCTAATTTTTTGTATTTCATCTAAGTGAAATCACATAATTGCAAAATTTATTTCTAACACACAAAATCAATTGATATTTGAATTACCAAATTACATACAATAACTCACTAACAATAAACACATAAAATTAATGTTTAAACAAATGTCATGTAGGGATGAAATGAATCATTATAAAGTTACATTGGGTTGTAAAAGGGTCCTAATATGAGGATTTTCAAACCTCATAATATGCCAAACCATTGTTACGAGCATAGGATCAATGAGTACTAAACTTGTTGGTGAACCCAATAGCATGAAATCAGGATCCCTTGACGTATAATATTACATATTTTTTGCCAGGAGAGTATACAGTGTAACATCCGAAAATATGGAAAAGAGTGACTAATTTAAAACTTTCGACCAACATAAAAAGTAACACAAGATTCTTTCAAAAAATCATACTTCTTGTTGATTCCGAACGGATCTATAAGAGTTTAAAGGTAACAATTTGTAAAAGGGGGGATGAATACAAGCACACAGTTTTCACTTTTTAAATTCGTTTATTGATAAAGAAGATCAATACGGAATTTACAGATTGTTGCGGAAGAAGAAAAGATTAAGAACTTATCTAAACAATCTTGGAAGCACACAAGTTGCACAGAACATAAGAAGAGAGCAAGAGAGAAAGTGCTTGCATAAAAACGTGCTTGAGAATGCTTGTGTATGCTTGCTGAGAAGAGAATCTTCTCGACTATTTATACCCATTGCATTTAATGCAAGTCAGAGGGTACAAAGCACGTGACAAAATTTCTAGTGGAAAGTTTGTATATGGGCTTTTGGCCGTATATGAACATTTATTTTTCACAAAGTACGTAAGCACGCTTGGAGACAATAAGTAACCCCAAACATGTGCTTTATTGTGAGAGGTATGTGGTTGTCCTTTGTGTGCAGAAGAATAAGACAAAAACTAATCTTGTAGAGAAAAATTCATTTGATCGCTAAAATTGATTCAACTCTAGAGTTTCTTTAGTTTTTGTTGAGTCTTGGTCAGATTTCACATTTCATAGTCTTCATTCTCAGTGACGGGGGGTTTAATCTCCTTAGAACCTGAAAAATCAAGGTTAGGAAAAGAATGTTGAGCATTAGAAGGCTCAAGGTTAGTTACTATGAAGGAAAGGGGAGGAAATTGTTGTATACCTGAGGGTTCCTCAGTAATATCCGAACGATTACCTCTGAGGGATATGGCTTCACAAATAGAGTTAGGGGAGGATAGAGAGGAAGAACAAGAGGAAGAGGAGCCAGAGGGAGAAGAAGAGGGAGTTGTGCGTAAATATGCCCCAAGAGGCACACGTATTTATTTCCCTTCACCAATCCCCTATGCAAGCCAAACATCTACCCAGTTGGTTGAGCAACATGGGCTATTGCACAAGAGGTTCACACCTCGAAACCAAAGCAACCAGACCAGCCAGAGGACGTGTTAGGACCAAAATTTGTCCTAATTAATCTGAAAGTTTCATTAAAGAACTTCGGGCTAAGAATGAAATATTCAGAGATCTGCTGAGTTAAAATTGACTAAGTCTGGAAGAGCACCCAGAGGCCCTCTGGACGACCAGAGCCTCTGGTTGTATAGACCAGAGCCTATGGACACTAAGGGTTGTGCTAAAATGATCAAGTCAGGAAGAGGACCAGAGGCCCTTTGGATGACCAGAGCATTTGGATGTATAGACCAGAGCCTCTAGACTCTAAGTCCTTCAGGACCAGAGCTCCTCTGGTTGGTCTATGTCTCTAGACTCTAAGTCCTTTAGGACCAGATCCCCTTTGGTTGGTCTATACCTCTAGACTCTAAGTCATTCAATATTAGAGCCCCTCTGGTTAGTCTACGCTCTGGACACCAAGTGCCAACACAACCAGAGCCCCTTAGGTTGGTCTATGCTCTGGATGACTATCTTCAGAAATCTGAATTATCGAGTTCAGAGTTAAGTGTGCTCCATCAGCTAAGTCTAAGTCTGAAGACTTATCTCTAATTCAGAAGACTTATCTTTAGAACTCTAAACTTGAATACTTTAGAGTTCGGGTGCTTCTCAAGCATACAAATCTAAGTATGAAGAGTTACGCTGCAGAGTTACAAAAGTTTGAAGACTTATATTCAGAGTTATTTCACGAAGACCTGGACAACGGTTAAGTGACAAATCTGAACGATGTCTGAAGACCTTGAGTTTAGAGTTTTTCTAACTCTGAATGAGAAGGATGGTGCTGATGCTATTTACGATAAAGATTATTGTCCATATTTTGTCCTAATTAATCTGAAAGTTTTATTAAAGAAATTCGTGCTAAGGATGGAAAATTCAGAGATCTGCTGAGCTGAAATTGACTAAATCTAGAAGAGAACCTAGAGGCCCTCTCGACGACTAGAGGCCCTCGGACGACCAGAGCCTCTGGTTACATAGACCAAATCCATTGGACACTAAGGGTTGTGCTAAAACGATCAAGTCTGGTTTGATCCCCTAAAAGACCAGAGCTTCTGGTTGTATAGACCGGAGCCTCTGGACTCTAAGTCCTTCAGGACTAGAGCCCCTCTTGTTTGTCTACACCTCTGGACTCTAAGTCTTTCAAGACTAGAGCCCCTCCGGTTGGTCTATGCCTCTAGACTCTAAGTCATTCAGGACCAAAGCCCCTCAGCTTGGTCTGTGCTCTGGACATGTAGAACCCATATTCCTCTTAAGTATCAAGAAACACAATTTAAAACAAAGTTTGAATAGAAGCAACTACTTTGTAACTAGAATAGGTTAACAGATTTAAACAAAAACAAATATGAATGAAAACTGGATTGAATAAATCGGTTGCTTTGTTATTAGATGAAGAGAATAAAAATAAAATCTTAGCTAACAACTAGGTTCTCACAAGAAAACTCTATAGTAGGAGGGTATTCAAAGTTGGCAATTCAGATATACCATGTACAAACATAATCTCCTAAGTTCAAAGCTTCAAACTCTGACTTCTTGTTCAGAATCTTCAACCTTCACGTTCCTTGGAATGTGGAACTACTTATTTGTACACAAACTAAGGGCGCTGGAGACTCAGAGGCTCTGCGTCTGGAGTGATAGCTCTGTATCAAGTCCATAAGATTTTTCCACTTAAGACTTGATCTTACTCTGTTTGGGCACGGGCTCTGCATGAGAGGTTCTAGCTCTGTATGAAAGAGAGCTCTATCTCTTGGTGACCTCTGCATCCAAGCTCTTGGTCCAACTACTTCTATGACTAAGTTCTATTTGAATAGAGTAAGAGGCTTCTTACTTACACTTTTACAAATAGGGTTCTAACAATCTCCCCCTAAGTGTAAATAAGCAAGGCTCTTACTAGATTGAATAACTAGTCTAAAAGAAGCCAGAGGCCAAAGTGGTCCTTTGAAAGATAGATAACATACTTTTGTTGTAAATATAGAAGCTCATGGTTTGACTATGCAGAGTTCATGCCTTCAAATGGAAATTTGGTGAGGCAGAAGCTCTGTATAGTACATACGTAGGCTCTGTATCTTTGGACTCGATCAATAGACTATGTATGGTACATGCAGAGGTTCTGTAGTTTTGGATTTGATAAGATGAGTAAGAAGCTTTGCATAGTGCATACAGAGGCTCTGTCTCATGGACTTAAACAAAATAGACATATATATGCTCAATGTGTGTGTAGAAGCTCTATACAGTACATACAGAGGCTCTGATTTATTATTGAAGATTGAGCATACTGAACTTGCTGACCAAGAAATTAAATCTCTTTTTATCGAGAGCCTTGGTGAATATGTCTGCAAGTTGGTGATCTGTGTTAACGAAGAACATTTCGATCGTACTTTTCTCTATATGGTCCTTGATGAAATGGTAACGAACATCGATATGCTTTGTCTTAGAGTACTATACTGAATTAGCCATGATTGCTATTGCGCTTTCAGAGTCACACAGAATTGGAGTTTTGTCAAACTCAATGTCGTAGTCCTTGAGTTGATTCTTCATCCATATTACTTGGGAACAACAGCTGGTTGCGGTTACATACTTTGCTTTTGCAGTAGAAGTAGATACGCCGTTCTGCTTCGTGTGTGTCCAATTTATTAGCTTGTTACCAAGCAGTTGACAGCTTCCGAATGTGCTCTTTCGATCGAGTTTGCATCTTGCATGATCAAAAATTGAGTCCCTTTTAGGTATCGAAAGATTCTTTTGCCAGCTGAAAGGTGATATTCCTTAGGATTAGCTTGGTACCTAGCACACAGACAAATGGCAAACATTATGTCTGGTCTACTAGCCATGAGGTACAACAGTAATCCGATCATTACACGGTAAGTTTTAATATCCACCGGTTTTCCAGATGGATCTGTGTCAAGCTGTTGGTCCCAAAAGGGTCTACAAGATAAGAAACAGTTTGTAGAAGGAGGGGATGAATACAAACATAAAGTTTTCAAATTTAAAATATATATTGATAGAGAAGATCAATACAGATTTTACAAGATTGTTTGCGGAAAGATAAGGTATAGAAAACCTATCTAAACAACC
>NC_037538.1:18037233-18038647 GCF_001531365.2 Cynara cardunculus var. scolymus
AAGATAAGGTATAGAAAACCTATCTAAACAACCTTTGGTCACACACAGAGGTTTAGCAAATACAAGAAAAGAGAATGCTAAAAGAAATATCTTTTACTTAAGCTAGAAGAAACTTRAAGTAAGAATATGGTAAGAGAGTGATGCGCGCACTCTGCATGGAGAAGAAACACTTTTATTTATACCCAATGCATTAAATGAACATTTAATGCAGTAAGGTAGGGTATAGAGTGTGTGTCAAGCCTTAAGAGGAAGGCTTGTCCTTTGCTACAGTGAATCATACAAAAGACTATTCTTGAGCAGACATCCTTGCCTAAAGTTGGTGGACAAAGAGTCGACTAATCGGCTCCATACCGTACTAACTTTAGTAAGGGTATGAGTTTGTCCTTTGTGTGCAAAAGGACAAGACAAAAACAATCGTGCTTAGCAAGCTTCCTTTGATCGCTGAATGCTGGAATAACCTGGAGGTCTCATCATCATTCGCTGAAGCTAGAGCAGTCTTCACACATTTGTAGATAGGCTCGTAATCACTGAATACCGCTTCAGATCACTTACTCACCAGTCTCTAATCTTCAGTTTCAGTCTTCGATATTCGCTGAAGGTTCTTTGGTGTGAGTGTTGTCTTCTTGAAGTATTGTTTGTCTCTACGATTTATAAAACAAGCATCTCAGTGATCATTGAACATACTCAGTGTATGATCGCTGGAACTGAAAATACAGAAACAAAATTACATCGATAGATAAAAGGGATTATCATCAAATCACTGAGRGAGAGGATCAACAATCTCCCCCTATTTGATGATAACAAGATAACATAAAGAAAGTTATCTTATCAAATAATAGTAAGGAAAAGTTACATATAAAGTACATGTCCTTTTTTACTATTTGGGGATCTTTTTCAGTTAGGTCAGTTTCAGCTTGAGAAGTTTTCTTAAGTTATATCTAAGGAAATTACAAGTACGGAAACTGAAACTGAAAGCTTATTCACTGACTTATAGATTGTCAGTGAATGATGAAAGTAACATTGGAACTCATAGACTTGTGTCCCTATTACTTTTTTCAGGGATCTTTTTCAATGAAGTATATGGAATTCTCATTTTATTAAACAAAGGAAATAATACAAGTATTACAGTACATGTCCAGATCTTTACAGAATGTAAGAAAAATCACTGAAAGGAGATATAGTACATGAAGTTACAAGGAAGAGTGGATTGTTGTTACAAAGAGAATCTTATCTTAGAACACTTAGATCTATGTAATCAGGTACATCTTCACCAAGGTTTCTTCGACGTAGGAGTTCCCTTCGTATCTTCAGATCGACGACTCTTCCAGGCATGCTATCATCTATCCAGAGCAAAAGATACATCAAGTGATCCATTAGACATAGACGTAGCTCTGACATTCTCTGAAATCTGACT
>NC_037538.1:18039287-18041251 GCF_001531365.2 Cynara cardunculus var. scolymus
TCTGTTGGAGTATAAGAGCTGGGTTGATCAGATACCCACTCCAGTCGACCGTAGGTTGTTGAAGGGATGTGAAGTTGGTATTCTGAAGTAATCACTATATGAGAGGTAGAGTCTTCAAATAAGGTTTGTTGAGGGCTTGCGAAAAGTACCTTCAAGTTACCTTCTTCAGTGACCGCCTTGCCTTTTGACTTGGGGTCCTGGTGCCCTGATGGAGTCGATTCACCTTGTCTTTGCTACCCCTGGGATTGAGCTTCCCTGAGGGCAACACCTTTGGTAACGATTGATGGCTTCTGGAACTTGATGGTAAAGTCATCTTCATCATCATTATCGTCGTCACATCTAGATCATCTCCGGTGTCTGGAATGACAGGTTCATCATCGTCTTCATCATCATCTTCTTCATCCACATCAACATCATCATCATCACCAGCAGCAGTGATGGTATGGACATCATCCCTAGGGATGGCTTCTACAACCTCAGCTTGGGCAGCTTCGGTGGTAGGGATTACTGGAGCAGTAACCGCTTCAGCTTCAACAACCTCAACTTCAACTGTAACAGAAGCTGATACTGGGCCAACAGCCTGAGAAGCTGTAGGAGCAGCATCAGATGATGAGCACTCACTGTCCCTCAGCTTGTGTTCCAGAATCCTGGAGCCAAGCTGGTAAGCTGAAAGGTTTTCTTCTTTAGGATAAAGATTTTTGAAAATCTTGGTAAATACCATAGAGAGGAACCTGGTGTAAGGTACCACCTTTTCTCGCTGGCGCTTATTAAGCTTTTGCACCAGGTCATCGAAAATGATCGCAGCATAGTTTATATTGCGACGCTGAATTGCAGAGATGCCTATTGTCAAGGCAATCCTGGAGGCCTGGTCCTGACCACCAGTCTTTCCACCCATGCATTGGATGAAATGAGAGAACAGATATTGCCAGACGGCTGACATTCTATTCTTCTCAATCTTCGAGAGTGACTTGAGGGGAGCGCCTGAGTCCTTCTTCAGTGGCCACTGGTAGCCAATGGCATCGAGAAAGGATACGATCTCGGTAGAAGAGGGTTCACTGTCGAAAGGGCCCTTTGGAAGACGAAGAGATGAGCGAATTGTAGAAACTCCAAAGTTCACTTCCATGTGGTTGATGGTGAAGTGAATCTGCTCCATTTGTCGTCCAGCTTTGTCTTGGACCTCGACGACTTTAGCAGTGAACCAGAACTGCTGGAGTATCTCCTTAACCAGGAGAGGCTCATGGTTGAGAGCGAAGCCAAGCGACGACTGTTTGAGGAAGTCAGCCGCCGGTTGGTAGAAGGCGCGGGTGGGTGGTATTTCCAATAAGGCAATATGGTTATTTGCCTTGATGGAGATCTCGTCAAGAGTGAAAGAGACGTTCTTGGCAGCCATCTGTACAATGTTAATACAAACATAAACAGGAAGAAAAATGGTTAGACAAACAATRCCAAGAGTATATGGTTAAAGAAGTATAGAACAAGTTTTTAAACAAAGAAAAACTTCTTTTGAAAAAACTAGAAAAAAAGAGGGGTTTTCAAGTAGAAAGTATATCAAGAAACAAATTGATTAATCACGGAAGAAGTGATTAATAATCTTTAGTTTAAAGTATTAAGAGAACAAGGTTCTTAATAAGTTTAAACAAATTTCTTGTAAAGAAGAAAAATAAAGATAAGATTCTGACCTTTGTGAGTTAAGAAGAAAGGTCGAAAAGAGGGCTTTATAAGAAGGTTCTTGCTTTGGAGAGAAATTAGCAGGAGTTCGGCTAAAATTTTTAAAGCATAAAGAGAAATGTGAAGAGGAAATCTCATATTTATACGTAACAGGAGAGAAAAAAATATGAGAGAGAGAGAGAGGCGACGGTTCGAAAAGTGGTCATAATGAATAATGTGTCACGTTCTCATCCATAAGTGAATGACATTTAAAGAGGTGTCATAATGACGGTTCATTTTGTGCATCTCAAAGCGTC
>NC_037538.1:18042767-18047422 GCF_001531365.2 Cynara cardunculus var. scolymus
TGAGGAAGAAGTTTTACAAGCTGAAGGAATAGACCTAGATCTATTAGACTTGTTTGACTTCTTAGGACAAGATGCTGTGACAATGGATTTACCTTTGTCTTTGCATCCAGAACTCAAAGGAGTTCCTTCAAGATGACTCTCAGATAAAGAGGAGGACTAAGAGGAAGAAATGTTGGGAAAAGAAGAGACAAAAGTACCAAACTTGAGCATGGACCTGTCTACAACACTATCTTCCTGATCATAGGAAAATCCTAGACTAGTCTTTGTCTTGGCGGGAATCTGAGCGTTAAAGATCTCAGAGGCTTTACACCACCCTTCAATGGATGCTTTCTCAGCCTTGAGTTCATCGATGGCTCGCTCATGCTCAGCGATAGCCTTTTCACGTTCAACATTGATGGTTTGGTTTATAATAACCTGATCTTTAAGATTTTCCTCAACAGAGGTCAGTTCTTTGATATTAGAATGGCAAATCTTCAATTGTTCATGAAGATCCACATTAAGCATTTCAGCTTTTGATTTGCCATTGAGGGCATTGTAAAGGTCAACCGTCAGAGTATCTAGTGTAGAAAGACTAGAAGAAGAAGAAGAAGAGGGTTCATTCAGGAAACATACCTGAGTAGAAGAAGATGGCTCTGAGGATGTGGATGCTTCAGAAGATCCTTCATCAGTTGTAATGGGCATCATGTAGACGTAGGCTTTATCTTCTTCATCAGAAGATGATTCATCAGATGATTCAGCCCAGTCATGCTCTTCAGCAACAAGACCTTTAGACTTTTGCTGGTTTTTCTTCATCTTCCTGTACTTCTCCTTTAGTTTAGAATATTTTTCATTTACGATCCTGGAGGAAGGAGCTTTAGAGGATGGCGTCACAGTCTTCTTCGACCTACATTCACTTGCAAAGTGTTCATGCCGGTGACAATTATAGCAGACAGCTGAAGCCTTGTCTATTCTTTCAGACTTTGGTCTTTCCCTTAGGGATAGCTGAGGAGATCTGCGGAATTTACTCTTATTGGCGAACCTCCAAAATGACTTAGTTAGGAGTGCCAAGGACTCATCAAAATCTGTTAAATCAGATTCTGGAATGTCCTCAGAATAGTCCATCTCCGTGATGACCACGGGAGGAATAGAAGAAACAAAAGGAGTAGAAGTATCAACTGAAGAAGATTCAGAGATCAAAGCTAAAGGAGAGCTTTTCATTTCCCTGGATTCTTTTACAAGATTCCTTTTCAGTTGACGAGATTGCTCATGGTTAAGCAGAATCCCGTATAAAGACGAAAGAGAAAGAGTAGACATGTCATTTGACATCTTGAGACACATGGAAAAGGTGTCCCAAGACTCAGGAAGACATTCTAGAAACTTAGTCAAAGTTTCAAAATTAGAATATTCCCTATCGACAGCCCGAAGATCAATAAGAAGGCAATTAAATCTCTGACGAACTTCAGACAGCGTTTCAAACTTTCCATAGAGAAAGCTTTGTACTGTCTTACTAGATTGATCTTTCTAGTCTCCTGAACCTGAGTGGTTCCTTCATATTGGACACATAGAGTATCCCATACGAATTTAGAAGTTTTGAATTTCATCAC
Organism: Cynara cardunculus var. scolymus; assembly: GCF_001531365.2. NCBI lineage: Eukaryota > Viridiplantae > Streptophyta > Magnoliopsida > Asterales > Asteraceae > Cynara > Cynara cardunculus. The sequence continues at coordinate 18,044,351 of NC_037538.1, forward strand.
AGAGTGACAAATCTCATCAGGAAGAGACATAGCTATTATAGACCGAGCACGCGTGTCTATAGCTATTTTCTTCTTGTCCTCATCGCTCCACTAATGTGGAAGCTTTGGAATCTTCCGTTCAGGAATCGCGGCAATCGTAGCTGTTGCTGGAACAGCCGGAACAATAGCAAATGGAATATATGGTCCATTTTCTATATAGTGTGGAATTTCAGGATCCACACCTTCCAGAAAGAGGGACATCTGGTTCTTCCAGAGACTAAAGTTGTCACGGACAAATCGGGGAGGTTTGGCAAGAGAGCCATTGTCTTGTGTGTGTGTGTTTGTAATTTGTAAAGCCATTTGAAAGCAGTAAGTTATCAAAGAACAGATAAATTAATACAACAAAGTAACAATACACAAGTAAAGAGAGAAAACACTGCTCTGATACCATTTGTTGGTCCCAAAAGGGCCTACAAGATAAGAAACAGTTTGTAGAAGGGGGGGATGAATACAAACACAAAGTTTTCAAATTTAAAATATATATTGATAGAGAATATCAATACAGATTTTACAAGATTGTTTGCGGAAAGATAAGGTATAGGAAACATATATAAACAACCTTTGGTCACACACAGAGGTTTAGCAAATACAAGAAAAGAGAATGCTAAAAGAAATATCTTTTACTTAAGCTAGAAGAAACTTGAAGTAAGAATATGGTAAGAGAGTGATGCGTGCACTCTGCATGGAGAAGAAACACTTCTATTTATACCAAGTGCATTAAATGAACATTTAGTGCAGTAAGGTAGGGTATAGAGTGTGTGTCAAGCCTTAAGAGGAAGGCTTGTCCTTTGCTACAGTGAATCGTACAAAAGCACTATTCTTGAGCAGACATCCTTGCCTAAAGTTGGTGGACAAAGAGTCGACTAATCGGCTCCGTACCGTACTAACTTTAGTAAGGGTATGAGTTTGTCCTTTTTATGCAAAAGGACAAGACAACAACAATCGTGCTTAGCAAACTTCCTTTGATCGCTGAATGCTGGAATGACCTGAAGGTCTCATCATCATTCGCTGAAGCTAGAGCAGTCTTCACACATTGGTAGATAGGCTCGTAATCACTGAATACCGCTTCAGATCACGTACTCGCCAATCTCTAATCTTTAGTTTCATTCTTCGACATTCGCTGAAGGTTCTTTGGTGTGAGTGTTGTCTTCTTGAAGTATTGTTTGTCTCTGAGATTTATGAAACAAGCTTCTCAGTGATCACTGAACATACTCAGTGTATGATCGCTGGAACTAAAAATACAGAAACAAAATTACATCGATAGATAAAAGGGATTATCATCAAATCACTGAGAGAGAGGATCAACACAAGCTTAGTCCTCGTTGCAATTGGTATACTCATGTTGAAAGAGTGTGAAGTTGGTACTTCTTCAAGATGTCAGAGACATACTTGGCTTGGTTAATGAAGATACCATCTTCTCTTTGTTTTACTTGGATCTCGAGGAAGAATGTTAATTCTCCCATCATGCTCTTTTCAAACTCACTCTTCATTACCGTAGAAAACTTATCACAATGTCTCTGGTTCGTTGAACCAAATATAATATCGTCCACGTATATCTAGACTAGAAGCATCTCACCCTTATGCCTCTTAATGAAGAAAGTGGTGTTGATTTTACCTTTTTTGAAACCATTAGATAGAAGAAAATATGAAAGACGTTCATACCAGGCTCTTGGAGCTTGCTTGAGTCCATATAGAGCTTTGTCTAGGTAGTAGACATACTTTGGGTGTGTGGAACTCTCAAACCCCAGAGGTTGCTGCACATAGACTTCATCATTTAGCTTGCCATTTAGAAAGGCTGACCTGACGTCCATGTGATAGACTCGGAATCCTTTATGTTCAGAAAAGGCTAGAAATAAGCGTATAGCTTCTAGACTTGCAACTGATGCAATGATCTTGTCATAGTCTATGCCTTCTTCTTGGCAGTAGCATTTTACAACAAGCCTGGCTTTATTTCTTACCACTATACCATCCTCATCCTTCTTGTTCCTGAAAACCCACTTAGTACCAATAGCAATTTTATCAAGAGCCTTTGGATCCATCTTGATCATTTTTTTAAAGTTTCATCATAAAGAGCCTCTGTATCTACTATACTGAGCTTATGTACCTTGAACTATTGCTCTAGCATATGTTATCATTTTTTATCCAAGCATAGTTTAATGGGGAGGAAAGGCTTGTGCGTCATTCAAGGGGGAGAGCTGAAAATCCATGACCCAGAGCCTCTGTATATATGTTGATCCTCTCTCTCAGTGATTTGATGATAATCCTTTTTCACTTATAAGCCTCAGCGAATGATGAAGAGACCACCAGGTTATTCAAGCATTCAGCGATCAAAGAAAGCTTGCCATGCACGATTTTTGTTGTCTTGTCCTTATACACACAAAGGACAAACCCATACCCTTTCTAAATGTTAGTATGGTACGGAGCCGACTAGTTGACTCTATTACCCAACTACTTTAGGTAAGGATGTCTGCTCATGAATAGGCTTTTTATACTATTCACTGTAGCAAAGGACAAACCTTCCTCTTATGACTTGACACACACTCTAACCCTACCATAAAGTAGAGGGCTGAATATGTAAATATCATAAAATGTATAAATAGTTTCCTTTTTTTTAAATTAGGTTAACTAATCATTTTGCTAATCATTGTAGCCGTACTTTCACGTTCATATTCTCTGTATTGCATTCTTAATCAATATAAAAGTCGACTTCTTGATATTTCAATTGTTATTGTGTTAATCGTTGTTCTATACATCAAATATGGGTTTAACATAACCTTTCCTTTATATATATATATGTATATATATATATATAGGGTTGGGTTCACGTGAGACCAAGAGTTTTTCGTGAGACCCGTAAGACCAATTTATGTTCATTGATCAAATTTATGAATTAATGATCTAATGGTTGCAAAGTTGCAAGGTGACAATTTCGTAATTAGTGAGAAGTCTCGTGGAGTTTATAAATGTTCAGATCTGACGATTGTAAATCTAATCCAAGGGTTGAGAATTGGTCTTACGGGTCTCACGAAAACC
>NC_037538.1:18047652-18054055 GCF_001531365.2 Cynara cardunculus var. scolymus
AAGATGATAATATCCATGATTAACACCCTCCACAATAAAAATGGTTAATCAACCTCTCATATTAACAAAAAAAATGAACAAAATGAAAAATTATGATTGATTGAATGAGGTTTTCACGGTTTTTACAAATTGAGTGGTTTTTATTTGAACGCTCCTATATATATATATATATATATATATATATACCAGTGGTGTACCTGTGCGATGCAGCGTGGGTGAATGATCATACCTCTTAAAATTCAACAAAAAATGTTTTAGCTGCAGATTCTGTAGTTCAAAAATGTAGCTTCTAGGCTATCAACAATGGATCAACCTCACAGTAACACTAAAAGCCTAACTATGAAAAAAAATTACTAAAGTCAAGATCACAATGAAAAAAGACATTTATGCCACTTAGTTAAGGACCATAATTGACAGGGGAGATGTGGGAAACTTGTATCATACAAAAAGACGTCTCTCTCTACCATATTCAACAGAGCCAATTACAGACCTTAACTGACTGAATGAGCCTACAGAGAGACCAATGAACAAATTTCCAGATTGACCCCCATCAGTCTAAGTTCAGTTTATCCTTTCCTGACAATCAAATCTGAAATGGAATATTAATTGTTGGATTAAAACATAATAACCAATTACTGAATCTTCAAAAATAGAGTTGATGAGCATCTTTTTCCCAATAAAAAATTAACTACCAAGGTGCATTTGATCCTATGGACACTTCTGAGTAACATACTGAGTGAAAAACTATGGAACTCAAACAAAGTTGAAACACAGGATTCCAGAAACATACAAACCACAAAATAAAGCTCAATAAGCCTTCTTTCCTGTTATAACCTTAAATGCATAATAGAGGAAAATAATTTCACTGATGGATCATTAGTACTTAATACACACATGTCCTCACCTAGGATGTACACTTTAAAAGAGTTTGTTGACATATCAAGGTAACTACTGTACAGTTTTTGGAACATAACCCCAAAAAGGTAAAAATATATTTCTATACTGTTTAAAGCTTGAAAAGCACAAAATTGTGTACCATGCATTTGCATATAACCAAATCATGAAGAGCACAAAATTAGGTTTGTGATCGGTTACAAAAGATTAGCTAAGTAAGAATTTTGTGGTGGAAAAAGTTATCTGCAGCAAAAAGCTTGACTAGGCTATACTACATTGCTTATCTCAAAATAATATTAAAGTACATAACTAATACATGGATAGCAACAACGACAAGTGGAGGTCAATAAGTGTACATTAATTCCCTTTATCTTTTCTACCTAACTGATGATATTTCAAGCTATGAACATTTCTTCTATATATCCACAATCATATGGAGTCAAAGACCTTCCATCTCTACCTTGCACCATATTAACCACAACCTATGCTTGACAATGTACTCAACCAAAATAAGCAAAAAGCATAAATGCAGAGTGGTCGGTATCCACTTTCACTCAACAAGGCATTGTCTCAACTATCTGAAGAAGGCCACTTCTTCTTGTTTAGGTGAACATCTAGTCTAAATTAAATAAAAACTACAACATGTCTATTGTTCCTATTATCAATGCTAACTTAAATGTATTTAAGTTTTTTATGATATGATTGTTTCACTGTCCTAAAAAAAATATCAGTAGTATTAATTTACCTATTTAGGGCTTATTTAATGTAGTTAAAGCCCCATTCTGTTAGCCAATATGAATAAATTGCAATGAGAGTTGCAGGATATTGTTAAAAGAAACCTCCACAGAAGTGTGACTAATTGTTAATCCTCTCTCATAGTGATTTGATGATAATCCCTTTTACCTTATACGAAGTATTTATGTTTCTGTCTTTCAGTTTCAACGATCATCACTGAGTCTGTTCAGTGATCGCTGAGAACATGTAATGTAAATCTATTAGCGACAACGATACTTCAAAAAGACAAAACTCACACCAAAGAACCTTCAGTGAAGGTCGAAGACTGAAAATGAAGATTAGAGACTGGTGAGTACGTGATTTGAAGTGGTATTCAGTGATTACAACCTGGTCTACACATGTGTGAAGACTGCCCAAGCCCCAACGAATGCTGAAGAGACCTTCAGGTTATTCCAGCATTCAGCTATCAAAAGAAGTTTGTTGAGCATGATTGCTTTTGTCTTGTCGTTATACACACAAAGAACAAACACATACCCTTTCTAAAGTATAGTACGGTACAGAGCCGATTAGTTGACTCTACTACCCACCAACTTTATGAAAAGATGTCCACTCATGAATAGGCTTTTGTACTATTCATTGTAGCAAAGGACAAGTCTTTCTCTAAAGGCTTGACACGTGTTCAAACCCTACTATGTTGCATTAGATGTGCATTTAATGCAATAGGTATAAATAGATGTGTTCTATCTCCATGTAGAGATACTCTAATACTTACTCTTAAACCCTAACTTACGTTCATAAGTAAAAGAATACACATCTAAGAACACAATACGCTTATCTTTAAAAGCAAGTTAGAATCTCTTTTTGTATTCTAAATAGTTCTTACCCAGAAAGAACTAACTTCCTTCTAAGTCTCTTACAACAAATCATTTCTCTTTGCTAAGAACTAGTGTGTAACTTAGATTGTTTAGATAGGTTATTTACCTTATTTTTCCGTAAACAATCTTGTAAAATCTGTATTGATCTTTCTTTATCAATATATATTTTAAATTTGAAAATTTTACTGTGTTTGTATTTATCCCACCCCCTTCTACAAACTGTTATACACATCTTGTAGACCCTAATGGGACCAACAAATAGTATCAGAGCAGTGTATTCTCTATTCTTGTTGTTTAGTTGTTTTTCTGCATTATATTATCTTCTTCTATAGATAATCTTACTGCTTTCAAATGGCTTTACAAAACACGAACACACACTTTCAAGATAATGGCTCTCTTGCCAAACCTCCCCGTTTTATCCGAGACAACTTTAGTCTTTGGAAAAATCGGATGTCCCTCTTTTTGGAAGGTGTAGATCCTGAAATTCCACATTATATAGAAAATGGACCATATGTTTCATATGCTATTTCTCCGACTGTTCCTGAAACAGCTACGACTGCCGCGATTCCTGAACGACAGATTCCAAAGCTCCCTCATCAATGGAGCGATGAGGACAAGAAAAAGATAGCTATAGACACTCGTGCTAGGTCTATTATAGCTATGTCTCTTCTTGATGAGGTTTATCATTCTGTGATGAAACTTAGAACTTATAAAGCCATGTGAGACACTTTATGTGTTCAATATGAAGGAACCTCTCAGGTTCAAGAATTGAGAATGATTAATTTAGTAAGACAATATGAAAGCTTTCTCTGTGGAAAGACTGAGACATTGTTTGAAGTACATCAACGTTTTAATTGTCTTCTCATCGATTTAAGAACTGTAGGTAGGGAATATTCTAATTTTGAAACTTTGACGAAGTTTCTAGAATGTTTGCCTGAGTCTTGGGATACTTATTCCATGTGTCTCAAGATGTCCAATGACATGTCCTCTCTCTCTCTCTCTCTCTCTCTCTCTCTCTTTCTTAGCACTCTTTATGGGACACTGCTTAATCATGAGCAGTCTTGACAGCTGAAAAGGAATCTAATCAAGGATTCGGAAGAAATTAAGAGCTCTCTGTTAGCTCTAATCTCTGAAGATGTTTCAGCTGAAATCCCTTCTTCGTCTTCTTCTTCTTCTCTTCCTCCTGTTGTTATCACTGAGTTAGATTCTACTAACTTTGAGGATTTATCAGAACCAGATCTCGTAGATTTTGATGAATTAATGGCACTATTAACTAAATCTTTTAAGAGATTCGCCAAGAAAAGTAACTTCCACAGATCTCCTTCGTTGACCATCAAGGAAGAGCCAAAGTCTGATAATATAGACAAGGCTTCAGCCATCTGCTACAACTGTCACCATAAGGGTCACTTTGCTGGTGAATGTAGGTCTAATAAGGCTATGACGCCATCTTTTAAAGCCCCATCCTCCTTCAGATTTATGAAGGACAAATACCTGAAACTAAAGAAGAAGTACAAGAAGATGAAGAACTTCTAGCGAAAGGCCAAAGGTCTTGTCACGGAAGAGCACGACTAGGTTGATTCATTTGATGAGGAAGATACGGCCTATCTCTGCTTAATGGCCAAAGATGTCAAAGAAGAAGCTTCAGAGACATCAACTTCTAATGAACCCTCATCATCCTCACCTGCTCAGGTATGTCTCCTGAATGAACCCTCTTCTTCTTCTTCTTCTTCTTCTTCTTCTTCTAGCCAATCAGCATTAGACACACTAACGGCCTACAATGCCCTGAATGGCAAGTCTAAAGCAGAAATGTTTAATCTTGATCTTCAAGAACAGTTGAAGATTTGTCATTCAAAGATCAAAGAGCTGACTAAAGTTGAAGAAAATCTTAAGGATCAGGTCATTGTAAACCAAACCATCACTGTCGAATGTGAACAGGCTATAGCTGAGCGTGAGTAAGCAATTGCTAAACTCAAGGCTGAGAAGGCTACCATAGAAGGATGGTGCAAAGCCTTTGTCAAGGTCTCAGAGATCATTAACGCTCAGATCCTTGCCAAGATAAAGACTGGTCTAGGATTCTCCTATGATCAGGAAGATAGTGTCACTGACAGGTCCATGCTCAAGTTCGGTACCTTTGTCACTTCTATTCCTGAGACTTCTTCTTCTCAGTCTTATTTCACTAAGAGTCATCTTGATTAAACTCCTTCGAGTTCAGGTTGCAAAGACAAGGTAAATCCATTGTCAAAGTACCTCTTCCCAAGAAGACTAACAAGTCAAATAGATCTAAATCTATTCCTTCAGCTTGTAAACCTTCTTCTTCTTGAGGGACTAAGAAATCTGAATCTTCTCAGAAATCTAAGTCTCAGCTCAAGGTGAATGCTTCACCTAAGGACTCCAAATCCTCAAAAGTTCATCCTAGAACTAATGAGAAGGGAATCCTTGGAGCTGGTCCCTCTTCAAATCTGGTAGTTCCTGGCCCTAAAGCTACCTTCAGCTATAGGAAGTGTAAACATTATGGTGAAACTACACACATTGCAAGTAAGTGTCCTTCTGCCCCCAAGGCTGGTCCACCAGCCAAGGGCAAGAAAGTAGGTAAGGCTGAGAAATCAACCAAAGCAAAATCAACCACTAAGGCTGTTAAAGTAACCAAGGTGAAGAAAATCACTGGAGCCTTTTCTTCAGACTCAGTGAAGACAACTACTGATGCTAGGCCTTTAGTATCAAATGTTGTAGTTCCCTCCACTAAATCCTCTTCATCAGGCTCAGTGAAGACACCCACTGACTCTATCTCTCTAGCGTTAGAGGTTGTTCCCATTTCCACTAAAACCTCTCCAGGTTCAATGAAGTCGTCTGCTGACGTTGGTTTTTCAGCCTTAGTAGATGAAACATCTAACATTGCTAGACCCAAATAGTTGGGTTCCAAAAGAATTTTTAAACTGTTCCCTTGTTCAGGAAGTCAAAGGCATATGGTATCGAGATAGTCGATACTCAAGGCACATGACTGGAGACAAATCCCTGCTCATTAACTACAAAGAAGAAAGAGGACCTTCCGTAACCTTTGGAGGTAATGAAATAGGATATACCAGAGGTTTTGGTATATTAACCAACGGAGCGACCACATTCAGGCGTGTTGCATACATTGAAGGACTGAAGCACAACCTCCTCAGCATCAGTCAGCTGTGTGACAAAGACAACACAGTGAAATTCTCCAAGAATTCATGCTATGTCTATGACAAAGATGATAAGGTTGCCTTGACCGGTTCTCATCTATAGAATGTCTATATCATCAATATGGATTCTTCTATCACTGAGAATAGCTGTTTCTTCTCCAAAACCTCATCAGACATCAACTGGTTGTGGCACAAACGACTTTATCACTGTGAGTTGTCTAGAAATGATCTTGCCACTAATCTTCCTCAACACTCCTTTTCAAAGGAATCTCTTTGCTCAACGTGTGAGAAAGGAAAACAAACAACAGATAGCTTCAACTCAAAGAAAATCTTTTCGGTGACATAGCCTCTTCAGCTACTGCACATGGATCTCGTTGGTCCTGTTAATGTGCAATCTATTGCTGGAAAGAAGTTGTTGATCCTCTCTCTCAGTAATTTGATGATAATCCCTTTTCTCTTTCATGTTGTATTTGTGGTTCTGTATTTTCAGTTCCAGCGATCTTCACTGAGTATGTTCAGTGATCGCTGAAGAACTTGCTTTGTAAATCTTTCAGAAACAACAATACTTCAAGAAGATAACACTCACACCACAGAACCTTCAGCAAATGTCGAAGACTGAAACTAAAGATTAGAGACCGGCGAGTACGTGATCTGAAGCGGTATTCAGTGATTAGAAGCCTGTCTATATATGTGTGAAAACTGCTCTAGCTTCAACGAATGATGATGAGACCT
>NC_037538.1:18054489-18056425 GCF_001531365.2 Cynara cardunculus var. scolymus
AAATACTGTGTTTGTATTCATACCCCCCTTCTACAAACTGTTTCTCTTCTTGTAGACCCTTACGGGACCAACAAGTGGAATTAGAGAAGTGTTTTCTTTCTTTCCTTGTGTTTGGCTAATTTTCTGTATTAATTTATCTCTTCTTAGATAACTTACTGCTTACAAATGGCTTTACAATACAAACACACATACAAGATAATGGCTCTCTTGCCAAACCTCCCCGGTTTGTCCGTGACAACTTTAGTCTCTGGAAGAACCGGATGTCCCTCTTTCTGGAAGGTGTGGATCCTGAAATTCCACATTACATAGAAAATAGACCATATATTCCATTTGCTATTGTTCTGGCTGTTCCAACAACAGCTACGACTGCCGCGATTCCTGAACGACAGATTCCAAAGCTTCCACATCAGTGGAGCGACCGGGACAAGAAGAAAATAGCTATAGACACGCGTGCTCGGTCTATAATAGCTACGTCTCTTCCTGATGATATCTATCACTCAGTGATGAAACTCAAAACCTCTAAATCCATATGGGATACTCTTTGTGTCCAATATGAAGGAACCACTCAAGTTCAGGAGACTAGAAAGATCAATCTAGTAAGACAGTATGAAAGCTTTCTCTATGGAAAGTCCGAGACACTGATTTAATTGTCTTCTTATTGATCTAAGGGCTGTACACAGGGAATATTCTAATTCTGAAACCTTGACTAAGTTTCTAGAATGCCTTCCTGAGTCTTGGGACACCTTTTCTATGTGTCTCAAGATGTCAAATGACATGTCCACTCTTTCTCTTTCTACCTTATACGGGATTCTGCTTAACTATGAACAATCTCATCAACTAAAAAGAAATCTTGTAAAAGATTCCTGGGAAATGAAAAGCTCTCATTTAGCTTTGATCTCTGAAGCTTCTTCAGTTGAAACTTCTATTCCTTTTGTTTCTTCTCTACCTATCGTGGTCATCACGGAGATACATTCTTCTTAGGACATTCCTGAATCTGATTTAACAGATTTTGATGAGTCCCTGGCACTCCTGACTAAGTCATTTAGGAGGTTYGCCAGTAAAAGCAATTTCCGCAGATCTCCTCAGCTATCCTTCCGGGAGAAGCCAAAGTCTGAAAGAATAGACAAGGCTTCAGCTGTCTGCTACAACTGTCACCGACCCGGACATTTTGCAGGTGAGTGTAGATCTAAGAAGACTGTGACACCATCTTCTAAAGCTTCCTCCTCCTTCAGGACCAAAGATGAAAAATACTTAAAACTGAAGGAGAAATACAAGAAGATGAAGAACAACCAGCGAAAGGCTAAAGGCCTTATTGCTGAAGAGCTTGACTGGGCTGAATCATCTGATGAATCATCTTCAGACGAAGAAGATAAAGCTTATGTCTGCTTGATGGCCATTGATGCTGACGAAGGATCTTCAAAAGCATCTACCTCTTATGAGCCATCTTCTGTTACTCAGGTATGTATCCTGAATGAACCATCTTCTTCTTCTAGTCTTTCTGCACTAGATACGCTGACGGTTGACCTTTACAATGCCCTCAATGGCAAATGAAAAGCTGAAATGCTTAACTTTGATCTTCGTGAGCAATTAAAGATTTGTCATTCTAAGATCAAAGAACTGACCTCTGTTGCTGAGCGTGAGCGAGCAATGGCTGAACTCAAGGCTGAGAAAGCTACCATTGAAGGGTGGTGCAAAGCTTCCCTCAAGGCCTCTGAGATCATTAACGCTCTGATTCCGGGCAAGAAAACGACTGGTCTAGGATTCTCCTATGATTAGGAAATCATTAACGCTCAGATTCCTCTCAGTCCTTCTTCTTCTTCTTCTTCTCCTTCTTCTTCTCCTTCTTCTTCTCCTTCTTCTTCTCCTTCTTCCTCTTCTTCTTCTTCTTCTTCTTCTCCTTCTTCTTCTCCTTCTTCTTCTCCTTCTTCTTCTTCTT
>NC_037538.1:18059671-18119053 GCF_001531365.2 Cynara cardunculus var. scolymus
GTCTATAACCCTGAGCAACAAGCCGAGCCTTATTGCGGGTTACCACACCATCTTCATCCAACTTGTTGCGATAGACCCATTTGGTGCCTATCAGTGATTTGTCAGATAGTCATGGGACAAGGTACCATATTTTGTTCCTATCAAACTCAATGAGCTCTTCTTGCATAGCAAGAACCCAACTAGGGTTAGAGATAGCATCATTGATTTTCTTGGATTCAACTAAAGAAAGAAAGTTTACGAAGAGACAGATATTACCTAGACCACGACTTGTCTTGATACTTGCATCTGGATCACCAAGAATTTGATGAATTGGATGGCTTTTAGTACATCGCTGAGCCGGTAGAGGAGCTTCATCTGAATAGGCAAGTTTAGGTATGAAAGATGAGGCTTTAGTAGCAGTTTCTTCAACAATAGGGACTATTGCTAAAGGTGCCTCATATTCAGCAACTGAAACAGGTTCAGAAACTGAAGGCATTACATTCACTGATGAATCAGTGTTTGAAGTAGAAGGAGGAACACAGCTAATAGGCACTGTATCAATCTCTGAAGAAGATGCGGTGGAGTGACTAGCTGTAACTGGAATGATGAGTGGATCATCGTCAGCTTTTGGAGATTCAGTGTTAAGAGGAGCACTGTAAGAAGCTTCAAGTTGTCCATAGTGATAGAACATCCAGTTTTCTAATTCATCCTCATCATTTGAGATGGGTTTTGAATTAGCTGTCTGAGATTCTTCAAAGGTGACATGAATAGATTCCTCTATTGTTTGTCTTTGTTTGTTGAACACTCTGAAAGCTTTGGATACAGAAGAATATCCAAGAAATATTCATTCATCAGCTTTGGGATCGAACTTTCCAAGTTGGTCGCGGTTGTTGAGAATGTAACAAGTACAACCAAATATATGAAGAAAGCTTATGGAAGGCTTTCATCCATGGAAGAGTTCATAGGCAGTCTTCTTGAATCATTTCACAATCAGCGATATGTTTTGAGTGAAACAAGAGGTGTTGACAGCTTCTGCCCAGAATTGAGTAGGAAGATGGGATTCGCTAAGCATTGATCGAGCAACCTCAATGATTGTTTGATTTCGTCTTTCAGCGACCCCATTCTGTTGAGGAGTTCTCGCTGAAGAAAAGTTATGAGAGATTCCCTTGTCCTCAAAGAAGTTATTCATAGTACTGTTTTTGAATTTAGTACCATGATCACTTTTGATAGATCGTACTTTAACATCGTTTAGTACTTTTATCTTTTTGATGAACGAAATGAGTTCTTCAGGTGCTTCATCCTTGGATCTGAGAAAAAATACCTAAGTGTACCTAGCATACTCATCAACTATGACAAGTGTGAACTTCTTTCCAGCTAGGGATTGCACGTTGACTGGACCGAAGAGATCCATATGCAATAGCTGAAGAGGCACAATCACTGAAGATATTTGATTCGACTTGAAACTAGCTCTTGTGTGTTTTCCTTTTTCACAAGCTGAGCAAAGAGATTCCTTTGCGAATGAGTATTGAGGAAGACCAGTGACAAGATCATTTCTTAACAGCTTACTGAGTGTCTTGAAGTTGAGATGAGATAGTCGTTTGTGCCATAACCAGTTAATATCTGATGAGGCTTTGGAGAAGAAGCAACTATTCTCGGTGAGAGAAGAATTCATGTTGATGATATATACGTTCTCTAGACGAGAACCGGTTAGAGCAACCTTATCATCTTTGTCAAGAACATGACATGAATTCTTTGANGAATTCATGTTGATGATATATACGTTCTCTAGACGAGAACCGGTTAGAGCAACCTTATCATCTTTGTCAAGAACATGACATGAATTCTTTGAGAATTTAAYTGTATAATCTTTATCACACAGTTGGCTGATGCTAAGAAGATTGTGCTTCAGTCCTTCAACATATGCAACGGGTTTGAAAGTTGTTGCACCATTGGTTAATATACCAAAACCTTTGGTATATCCTTTTCCATTTCCACCAAAGGTTACAAAAAGTCCTCTTTCTTCCTTGAAGTGAGTTAGAAGATATTTATCTCCAGTCATATGTCTTGAACATCCGCTGTCCAAATACCATATGCCTTTGACATCCTCTACAAGGAAACAAAATAAGAATGCTATTGGTACCCAGCTATTGGGGTCCAGCTTTGTTAGAGGCTTCATCGTCTGATGTTGAAGAACCAGCATCAGTAGATGGCATCACCAAACCTGAGGAGGTTTGAGTGGGAAGAGAAACAACCTATAACACTACTAAGGTAGTTTCAGTGGAAGTCTTCACTAAGCCTGATAAAGACGCTTCAGTGGTAGGAACTACAACGTCTAATGTTGAAGACTTTTTAGCAGGAGTTGTCTTCGCTGAGCCTGAAGAAGAGGCTTCAACGRTTTTCTTCACCTTGGTTGCTAGAGCAGCCTTTGTGAATGATTTCACCTTGGTTGATTTCTCAGCCTTGGTTACTTTCTTGCACTTAGCTGGCGAACCAACTTTGGCAGCAGAAGGACACTTGCTGGCAATATGTGTTTTCTCACCGCAGTGTTTACACTTTCTAAAGCTAGGAGTAGCTTTAGGGACAGGAAGTATCAGACTAGAAGCGGGACCAACTCCAATAATTCCCTTCTCATTGGTTCTAGGAGGAACCTTTGAGGAATTGGTTTCCTTAGGTGAAAAGTTCACCTTGAGCTGTGACTTGGATTTCTGATGGGATTCAAATTTCCTAGTCCCTGAAGAGGAAGAAGCTTTACAAGCTGAAGGAATAGACCTAGATCTATTAGACTTGTTAGACTTCTTGGGAAGGGATGCTGTGACAACGGATTTACCTTTGTCTTTGCACCCAGAACTCGAGGAGGACTGAGAGGAAGAAGTGTTGGGAATAGAAGAGACGAAGGTACCAAATTTGAGCATGGACCTGTCTTTAAGACATTCTTCCTGATCATAGGAGAATCCTTGACCAGTCTTTATCTTGGCGGGGATCTGAGCGTTAATGATCTCAGAGGCCTTGATGAAAGCTTTGCACCACCCTTCAATGGTAGCTTTCTCGTCCTTGAGTTAAGCGATTGCTTGCTCACCCTCAGCGATAGCCTTCTCATGTTCAACAGTGATGGCTTGGTTTACAATAACCTGATCTTTAATATTTTTCTCGATAGAGGTCAGTTCTTTGATCTTAGAATGGCAAATCTTCAATTGTTTCTGAAGATCAATGTTAAGCATTTCAGCTTTCGATTTTCCATTGAGGGCATTTTAAAGGTCAACCGTCAGCGTATCTAGTGCAGAAAGACTAGAAGAAGAAGATGGTTCATTCAGGAAACATACCCGAGTAGAAGAAGAAAATGGCTCAAAGGAAGTAGACGCTTCTGAAGATCCTTCATCTACATCTATGGCCATCAAGCAGACATAGGCTTTATCCTCCTCATCCGAAGATGATTCATCAGATGACTCAGCCTAGTCATGCTCTTCAACAATAAGGCCTTTAGCGTATCGCTGGTTGTTCTTCATCTTTTTGTACTTCTCCTTCAGTTTTGAGTACTTCTCATCTTTGGTCTTGAAGGAGAAAGGAGCTTTAGAAGATGGCGTCGCAGTCTTCTTTGATCTGCATTCATCTGTAAAGTGTCCGGGCCGGTGACAGTTGTAGTAGACAGCTGAAGCCTTGTCTATTCTTTCAGACTTTGGCTTTTCCCTGAGGGACAACTGAGGAGATCTGCGAAAGTTGCTCTTAATGGTGAACCTCCTAAATGACTTATTCAGGAGTGCCAAGGACTCATCAAAATCTGTTAAATCAGATTCTGGAATGTCCTCAGAGATAGAAGAATCTGTCTCCGTGATAACAACGGGAGGAAGAGAAGAAACAAAAGGAGAAAAAGAAGTTTCAATTGAAGAAGCCTCAGAGATCAAAGCAAAGGAGAGCTTTTCATTTCCCTAGACTCTTTTACAAGATTCCTCTTTAGTTGACGAGATTGCTCATGGTTAAGCAGAATCCTGTATAAAGTAGAAAGAGAAATAGTGGACATGTCATTTGTCATCTTGAGACACATGGAAAAGGTGTCCCAAGACTCAGGAAGGCATTCTAGAAACTTGATTAAAGTTTCAGAATTAGAATATTCCCTGCCGACAACCCTAAGATCAATAAGAAGGCAATTAAATCTCTGATGTACTTCAGACAGCGTCTCAGACTTTTCACAGAGAAAGCTTTCATACTGTCTTACTANCCTGAGTGGTTCCTTCATATTGGACACAAAGTGTGTCCCACATGGATTTAGAAGTTTTGAGTTTCATCACTAAGTGATAAATCTCATCAAGAAGAGACATAGCTATATAGACCGAGCACGCATGTCTATAGCTATTTTCTTCTTGTCCTCATCGCTCCATTGATGTGGGAGCTTTGGAATCTGCCGTTCAGGAATCGCGACAGTCGTAACTGTTGCTAGAACAGCCGGACCAATAGCAAATGGAATATATTGTCCATTTTCTATATAATGTGGAATTTCAAGATCCACACCTTCCAGAAAGAGGGACATCCGGTTCTTTCAGAGACTAAAGTTGTCACGGACAAACCGAGGAGGTTTAGCAAGAGAGCCATTATCTTTTGTGTGTGTGTGTGTTTGTAATTTGTAAAGCCATTTGTAAGCAGTAAAGTTATCTAAGAAAAGGGATAAACTAATGTAGAAAACAGCTAAATAGACAGATAGAGAGAAAACACTGCTCTGATACCACTTGTTGCTCCCTTGAGGGTCTACAAGAATAGTAAAACAGTTTGTAGAAGGGAGGGGATGAATACAAACACAATATTTTCAAATATAAAATATATATTGATAAAGAAGATCAATACAGACTTTACAAGACTGTTTGCAAAAAGATAAGGTGATAAAAACCTATCTAAACAATCTTTAGTTACACACTAAGTCTTAGCAAATACAAGAAAAGAAATGTTGTAGAGAAGATCCTTTACTTAAGCTAAAAAATGCTTGAAGTAAGAATTAGGGTTAGAAAGTGAGTTGCGCACACTCTGCATGGAGAAGAAACACTTCTATTTATATCCAGTGCATTAAATGTTCATTTAATGCAATTTGGTGGTGTTAGAGTGCGTGTCAAGCCTTAAGAGGAAGGCTTGACCTTTGCTACAGTGAATAGTACAAAAAGCACTATTCATGAGCAGACATCCTTATCTAAAGTTGGTGGACAATAGAGTTGACTAGTCGGCTCCGTACTATACCAACTTTCATAAGGGTATGGGTTTTGTCCTTTGTGTGTATAAGGACATGACAACAACAATCGTGCTAAGCAAGCTTTCTTTGATCGCCTGAATGTTGGAATGACCTGAAGGTCTCTTCATCATTCGCTGAAGCTTGAGCAGTCTTCACACATATGTAGACATGCTTGTAATCACTTAATACTGCTTCAGATCACGTACTCGCCAGTCTTTAATCTTCAGTTTCAGTCTTCGATATTTGCTGAAGGTTCTTTGGTGTGAGTGTTGTCTTCTTGAAGTATTGCTGTCCTGATAGATTTACAATGCAAGTTCTTCAGCGATCACTGAACATACTCAGTGAAGGTTGCTGGAACTGAAAAGACAGAAACATAAATACAACGTATAAGTGAAAAGAGATTATCATCAAATCACTGAGAGAGAGGATCAACAGAAACCTTCACACTAGTGACTAGACTCGAAGCAATTCGACTCTTCCTAGCCTTTGCTACCTATAGAGACTTCAAAGTCTACCAAATGGATGTAAAGAGCACTTTCCTTAATGGAAAACCTCAAGAGGAAGTTTATATTGAACCACCTCCAGGGTTTCTTGATCCTAAGTATCCAAACCATGTCTATCGTTTGGATAAAGCTCTTTGTGGGTTGAAACAGGCTCCCCGTGCCTGGTATGATACCCTCTCCTCCTTTCTTATCTCTGAGAAATTTTTTCGTGGAAAGATTGACCGGACCTTATTTCTTAGGAAATTTAAAGGTCATATCATTTTAGTCCAAATTTATGTTGATGATATTATTTTTGGCTCTAACGTGGCTAGAAGATATGATGGTCCTTCAAATCCACAGTAGTGACCAACTCTTTGGCTTATGCTCTCAAGCCATCGTCAGAGAGGGGGAGATAAGGTCTAACGTTGTTGGACGATCTGCTGAACCTGCTGCTCCAACAACCCATGACGCTAAGGCTGAAGCTCCTAGAACAGAAGCTGAGGTTGTCTGATATATCCCAACCTCCAGTGAAGCTGCTATAGCTGAGGACGTTGATGCCATCCGAGCTGAAGCTTGTGATGATGACCTTCCCATCACCTCTACACCTGTTGCTGGTGATGTGGAAGATGAATATGATGAAGATGATGATGAGGAAGGTGATTCCCTGATCTCCCTGACTCCGGCAGTGACCTGGATGACGACGATGATGATAACGAGGAATACGACTTCACCATCTAGTACCAACGTTCTACCACTGCCACCAAAGGAGTTGCCCTCAGGGATTCTGCATCCCAGGGGGAGCAAAGGGAAGAAAAGCCAACACCTGAAAAGAACCAGGGCCTTAAGTCGAAAGGCAAAGGCGTCACTAAAGAAGGGAATTTAAAGGTATTATTTCAATCCTTTAAACCATTATTTGAAGATTCTACTTCTCAGGTAGTCATCACCTCCATGTATCAACTCAAGATACCTTCTACTACCTGCAGTCAGCTGGAATGGATCCCTGAGAACCCTACCCCCAGCACTCCCACTGACCAGCGAATGACTCAGCTCAAGGAGTCACTCGATCAAACTAGAGTAACAACTTCCTCTTCGTACCTCTAGTGTTGGTGAGTTCGACATCCTGACCGAAGCTGAAAGACTCGAGGTCTTAAGAGTTGAGGAAGAACTAGAACTTTAAAGGAAGCAGACTGAGGAAGTCCAAAAAGAAGGTGACTGATGTCCAAGCCCAAGCTAAGCTCCTATCTCTTGCAGAAGCTGAGCACGAGAAAAACTTGAAACTGGCTGAGCGAGACAAGCGCTGGAGCGAAGCAAGCATAAATAATAGGATCAGCCCTCACCCAATCAAGAGCGTTAGCATTAGCGGACGATCAATAGACGGTGGGATGCTGCTCTCCATGCTCATCACCACGGAGAATCTCGATGCCGTGACCGAGTACCCCTCCTACCTTGACGAATATGGTTATAACGAATTGCTGGAGATCAGACAAGCCATTCAGCGCTACAAATCCAGACATGAGACGATTATCGAAGACCTTATCAATGAGTTGATCAAGTGTCAAGATATGTCGCAGTCCCTGAAGTGCCAACACTGAAGAAAGGAGGAAGAAAGAAAAGACCTTCAAGTCCTAATGATGGACCATCCCTGAGGAACGAACATGAAACAAAGTTCTCCTTAGATGAAGTCCTAAAGGATTTTGAGAGTCCAGACATCTCCATGTTGAATCTTACATTGCCAGCGAAGGGTCCTTATGTACCCAACACTGTGCAGTTCAAACCTGAGTTAGGACTTATATCCCTTGACTATGACGGTGAAGTAAGATTTCAGAGAATGTCTGAGTTACATCTATGCCCTATGGAACACCTTGTTTATCTTAGGTTCTGGCTAGATGATGACTTAAAAGGTGTATTGGTGGACCGAAAGATAAGAAGGGAGTTTCTACGTTGAAAGGAGCTTGTAGAAAATGTACCAGGTTACATCAAGCTGAGCGACTTAGACATGTTTATTTCCTTTGTAATATTGTCCATACACTGTAAATTATATCCTATGTCTACTTTCAGTGATTATTCTTATATTTTATAAATCTAGACATGTACTGGACACTTATAATATTTCCTTTGAATTTAATATAAGTATTTTATGTGCATCACTGAAAAAGATCCCTGAAAAGAGTAATAGGGACACAAGTCTATGAGTTCCAGTGTTACTCTTACATTTACTGACAATCTATAAGTCAGTAAATATGCTTTCAGTTTCAGTTTCCCTTCTTTTAATTTTTCTTAGACTTAATCTTAAGAAAATTTTCTAAGTAAAGACTGACTCACTAAAAAAGATACCGAAACAGTTAAAAGGGACATGTACTTTGTATGTAACTTTTTCTTACTGTTATTTGATAAGACAACTTTCTTTATGTTGTCTTGTTATCATCAAATAGGGGGAGATTGTTAATCCTTTATCTCTCAGTGATTTGATGAAAATCTCTTTTATCTTGTACGAAGTATTTATGTTTCTGTCTTTTAGTTTCAGCGATCATCACTGAGTCTGTTTAGTGATCGCTGAGAACATGTAATGTAAATCTATCAGCGACAGCGATACTTCAAAAAGACAAAACTCACACCAAAGAACCTTCAGCGAAATTCGAAGACTGAAACTGAAGATTTGAGACTGACGAATACGTTATCTGAAGAGGTATTCAGTGATTACAACCTAGTCTACACCTTGTGAAGACTACCCAAGCCTCAGCGAATGCTGAAGAGACCTTTACGTTATTCCAGCATTAAGCGATCAAAAGAAGCTTGTTGAGCACGATTGCTTTTGTCTTGTCCTTATACACACAAAGAACAAACCCATACCCTTTCTAAAGTATAGTACGGTATGGAGCCAATTAGTTGACTCTACTACCCACCAACTTTATGAATGGATGTCTGCTAATGAATAGGCTTTTGTACTATTCACTGTAGCAAAGAACAAGTCTTTCTTTAAAGGCTTGACACGTGTTCAAACTCTACTACATTGCATTAAATATGCATTTAATGCAATGGGCATAAATAGATGTGTTCTATCTCCATGCAGAGATACTCTAATACTTACTCTTGAACCCTAACTTACGTTCATAAGTAAAAGAACACACATCTAAGAAAACAATACACTTATCTTCAAAAGCAAGTTAGAATCCCTTTTTTTATTCTAAATAATTTTTACCCAAAAAGAACTAACTTCCTTCTAAGTCTCTTACAGCAAATGATTTCTCTTTGCTAAGAACTAGTGTGTAACATAGATTGTTTAGATAGGTTATTTACCTTATCTTTCCGCAAACAATCTTATAAAATCTGTATTGATCTTTCTTTATCAATATATATTTTAAATTTGAAAAGTTCACTGTGTTTGTATATATCCCCCCCTTCTACAAATTGTTATACACATCTTGTAGACCCTAACAGGACCAACACTAATCATTAGTAAGGTATTGCCCAGTGCATAGAAAATATAGTACCAGATCATGCTTAAACAAAACATAGTATGAGACTATGAGAGATACAAGATGGCCTACAGTAGACCCCTGCACATTGAATGCAGCCAAAGATCATTCATTCAACTGCAATCTCATACAAAAATGTATGAAGCTCATGAGAACATATTTCAGAAATATCCATCTAGAAAATTGACTAACTTCCAAGTGTAGAAAATGGAGTGGATGCTCTCTCTCTTTAAGAAAAAGAAAGAAGCTCGTTAGGATGTAATGTCACTAATTTCTGTCAAGATGTTTGCCAATTGAGAACATAAAAATGATTTTTTATGTTCCTACAAGTGTAATTCCACTACTACTGAATCAAAATATTTCATCAACTGCCAATAGGAATTAATATGATTACTTGTTCACTTGTTTGAGACAATCTTTTGCTCCTCTCTCTCTCTCTCAAGGGAATAGCAAAAGAAAATATCATTGCATTAATATTTAGTAGTTGTTTCTAACCTCAAGTTTAGCAAACCAAGTCATTGACTTAAAAGTAGCAAGCCTTTTCAGCAAGTCCTCTCTGTCCCAAGGTCTGCACATGGGTGCTTGCACTATCCCACCAAATGCATTTTGCAACTCCTCAATGGCACCTCCCTCAAATTTTGAATCAACTATAGCTAGTGTTGGTTCTTTCTTTGACATGTAGAATTAAATAGAAATACATGCAGATATTTAACATGTTGCATCAAATAATTCAAATTATCATGTATGCATACATGTACTGCATAGCCCACGATCACATAGAAAGCATAAATGAAAACAAGTTATATGTTGATGTAAACATACTTTCACCACTGTAAATATTCATAGGTTCTTAAATTGCATAGCATTGACAATCAAGCCAACACCCAAGACATAATCAGCTAAAACTTATGAAATAGAGATATATCCCTTGCAAAAAGAACTTACTAAGTCAGAATTAGATGTTCGGTCCTGATCCATGCCATGCTGTAAACCCTGTCAGGTAACACCAAAAGAAACAATATCTAAACACATTATATAGATAGAATGTATGTGCACTAAAACGATTTCATAGTCATCTTTTAAAGGGCTTAGTGACCTTTGGCGTGTCTGGTGTTTCAGTATATGAACTTTCATGATAAGATGAACCTTCCTCCTTATTTTGTAACTGAAAAAGAAATAAACAACATAAACTTGTAAAAGATGGCCATGCCCAAGAGTGATAACCTTAAATCGCATTTCCATGGAATAGTAAGAAAAAAAAGATATCCACTTATAGCTTGTAAGAAAAACTAATTTAGTAAGTCAAAAGGATGATGGACAGAGACTAATTGAACAGATGAATATAAAATAAAATAATAACAATTTCTGAAGATTTAGAAGCGTGAATATCTCTTTTCGCAATTCCAAATGCTCTACACAAACAGCTTTAGTAGGGACCTTGGGTTTCAAATTCACCTGTTGGAATTGCAACAAGTGTAGTTTACTGTAATAAGTTTACTATGTTCAGAGACAGTCAAGAAAGGAAACTCTTCTCACTTCCATACCATTTCCACTTCCATACCCTTGCTAAGAAACAAGAATCAATACTCTATATAAAAAATAATGTCAAGTAGTAGAACATTATACCATCTCAAGTCATATTTGCCATAAATTAGTTAGCGTGTACATTAATCATAGATTTTTAGGCGTCGGTAACCCATATGGTTGCTACAATGAAGAATCAACATTGACGTAAACATAGTACATCATAAAACCGTGAAGCAAGGGACGTGTATGAAAATTCATCTGATGGACTGATGTCATACACCTGGGTCCCTGGCCAGATACTAAGGAACTCTCTCACATGATATATAAAATTACATGATGAAAATGTATGCTTATTCAGTTTAAGCTTTCAAGGCATACACTACAAAACTTCTAACAGTAACAACAACACAAAATATCCTACATCAATTTAAAATCAGACAATTACACAACGAATTGAAACCATGCTCGATTCCTCGAACAGTATTCATGAGATATAATATATTAGCAAGAAAATAAACACTGTTTCTAAGATAAAAAATATCGCATCCATAAATGCATAGAGGGTAGTAGGAAACCTTAAGCTCTTGTAAGAATTGTTCAACACGCTTAATAGTTCGCAATCCTGTAGATGAACTTGCAGCTTGCACCATTTGATCCAGTGCGTAAGTTCTCAAGTACACCCAAAGCTTCAAACAAGATAAATCAGTAAGAAATGTTGTTTTCCTCCAAGACGATCAATTTCAATGTACAAACAATTTGCCTATAACCACCGACATTTTCTAAAGTAGCAATATTGTGGCGGATTCGTGAAAGGTGTTTGATTAAAAAATATGGAAAGTAAGAAATATGACCGGATACTATTTACAATTCATGCTTATTGGCATAATGTAATAATAGATATATAAGAGCAATGCCGAATGAAGAAAATAGAAAAAGGGATTTAAAAACACAGAGACTTGCTATACCATGCGAAGGGAAGCTGCTGCAGCAGCAACATTATCTGCCATTAACATCAAAGGTGCAAACTCGCAGAAACCTGCATATTAGATGGTGATGCAGTATCAACAGGATCTGTAGTATTTTCCACGCCTCAGGGCTAATACTTGATGTTACGGGTAACTCTGCATCCTGAGTAGCCTAGAAGCTTAATCTTTGCATACGATGTTAGAAGACGTGATTCATATGTTCACATAATCCATGTTACAGCAGGTTCCAGTAATTGCTAAAATCCTAAAAACAATACAATGATATTACAAAAAACGCGGTGCCAATGTTGTGGTGTCGCTGTTGATTTAGGCTTCAATTTGTCCATTCAGGGTTTTATCTGGGTGCCAGTGTTGTGACGTAGACTTAGATTTTTGCATTTTCTTTCATGATTCAGTTACAGTAAGTGGCATGTTAGCCAATCCATTTATCAGTATTGGCCTTTTAATAGCAATCCACTTTGCCTTCAAAAAAGAGATTAATAGAGATGTGCATGTGTTTAGACAGAAAGATGGTAAGTAAAGGCAGAGCAGGAATCCATTATGAAACTTGCGTTTGCAGCCATACAAGACTCAGATAGTTTTTTAGCTTCAGAAAGAACATGAAAGCAAAAAATTAATAAAAACAAAAATCATTTTTCGTATGAATATCAGAGAAGAAAAAGAAATCCTTGATTATTTAAAGGGGAAAATTATGGAACCTCGAGAATATCAAGAAACCAACTCATATTTTTGAAACTATTTGCTCAGAATTCATAATTGTTATGTAAAAGAGGGTTCTTACCTCTAAGTTGTAAACAACCATGGTTTCATCAATGGCATACTATGAATCAATAGGTTAAACCAAAAAAAGAGGAAGGAAGTTAAAATCTTATCAGCAGAAGTAGTGGCAGAAATCAAAATTGAAATAGAAATCAATATCGTTTTGAAGAGCACATGATCTCTTGATCAAGCTATATATCTTTCTCCATAAAGAACCTAACAATATTAAGTTATAATGCACTTCAATTCATGGCAATAGACACATAGGTATAATCACACACACAAGACAGTTCCTGCACAACAAATAGATGCATAAACTGAACAATTTTGGTACAAATTAAGAACTATCATTATCTACGAAGATAACCTAACAACCACTATTAGATGTGTGTTACTGTTCAATGTAGACATCAGATTTTGCTACAAGTTATATTAAATCTCCATGATGATTCAAAATAGAGATTAACTCATAATCTAAGTAGAACTACATATAACTGAACTAATGTGAAATCAAATTAGAAAAGAGATACTATCATGTGCAATGCTTATGTTACATTACCTCTGGAACAAATGCTTCGATAAACCTTCGGGAGAAAATGTTGAATCGATTACCGTGTCTTTTCAATGAAATCGGACATCTAATCGAGATGATACATCAAAACCATCATTGTTATGTTAAACGAGGTTGTGAAGAAGAAAGGTATCTGCTATCTAACCCAAAATGTTATGGTTGCATATGAGAAAAATCACAAAAGAAGAAGAAAAAAGATTTTGGTTTTGGTCGTAGACATCGGATATAGAGAAGAAGAAACCGACCCAAATGGGTAATTTTAGAAGTCTGATAATAGAAGGTAGGTTTGACCCAATTAGAATTTGGTGTTGTGGAAATACTTACATAAAGAGCTTCTACATTGTGCATAAGAATTTGTAATTAAGAGATTTTTGAATTTCTTGCACAAAATGGTAGTACTCTATGCTTTAAGAGCTGTAATTAAGATTTTGGCCTAAATGGTTATTAATGTAGTGTGCGCGCGCGCCTGTGTGTGTGTATATATATATATATATATATAATGGGAGGGGGAAGATCTTTTGTTAACCAAAAAATAGTGTTAACTTTGTTAACTCGTTGGACCAATCAGAATAATTCTTTTAGTCATGGATACTTTAAATGTTAGAGTCAATGATTAAGAGTAAGGGTACACAAGTAATTTTCATTTATAAGTTACTTCATTGTATTAAATGAGATGTTATAAAAATATGTCAGTTTTAGGGATGATAATTATATCATTATTTTCAAGATTCTCAATGACTATGTTCAAATTAATTTGAATGATAGATAATCGAAATCATCACGGTACCATTTAACATATTGTTTGGATGATTTCCTCGGTTTCTAGTATTTTGAATGATATTGAACCCGATTCACATGATGTTCATTAGTGAACCCGATTCACATGATGTTCATTAGTGAACCCGATCCACATGATGTTCATGTGTGAACCAGAGACATTAATATACAAATAATCGATTAAAGGTTCATTAGTGAACAATTTTCATAACTACCGACTTCTGTTATTTATCATATAAATTTTCATTGGTGAACTAATAAAACCATTTATAAGTGAACAAGTAAAATGTGTTTCAATTTGGTTTTAAAATGATGAAGGAGAAATTCTCGAGAACTGAAGTCGGTACATGATAAAAACTCTTGATCTTTTCCAATTTTACATTAATCACGATTGTCCATTATGACATAGTACGCATTCATTTTACTATTATTACAAGACTGTCACTGATATTTAAATTAAAAGTCATGATTTATTCACATAGTTAACACCACATATATGGTTAACAAATGAATCAGATATATATATATATATATAGATATATATAATCATGTAATTCTTACAAACAATAACCAACACTTATATTAGAAAATCATCGAGATATTTATGGACAGTTACAATGACTCCTTCATTATGGTCGATATTTATAGAAGATGAAAAAGTTCATTAATTATGATAATTACATTAGGTTGGCAAATAATTGAGATATTTATTTCGTTAGATGGACATTTAAGATTGGTTTCTATGGTTTGTATTTGAAACATCATGTATGCGTACACACACACATACACACATAAACACACACACACACACAGATATATATATATATATATATATATATATATATATATATATATATATATATATAACCCAAGGGTTGGGTTTTGGTGAGAATGAAAGTTATGGTAAAAAAAAAGTAAGAAGGAATCTCCACCTTGGATCAATCCTAATTGAACAGAAACACTAGATTAACACTAATGAGATATACCATATCAATCTCCTCTAAAGCGCTATTCATGAATTGGTTTGAGATTAGGATCCGTTTACCAAACTCTTACATGAATAAGCGCTTACCAATGACCTTATTTGATGAATATGGTAAGGACCAAAATTTTTACCCAATAAGAGCAAGGTAAGGTTCAAGAATCTTACTCAGTAAGTGAGAGTGACGACTCTTACCATGGTTAGCGCTTACCGGGTAACTTATTGCATACGATATCGTTTTGGTTAACTAAAATCTTACCTGGTAAGTAAGCGATAATGGTGAATTTTACCGGTAAGCACTTACAGGGTAAGTGTTTGGTAAACTGCTCCTAAAAGTGACCAAAGGTCTAAATCCCTTCCTACACATCTCATTTTAGTTTCTATTTTCACACGATCCTTCATCTATAATATACTCAAATTATTTTGTTTGGGTGAAACATAACAAAAATAGAACTAGAAGGACATGGAGTTACATGCAAATCTTCAAACTAAAGCAAAATGAAAAATTGGTTTTAGAAAACCCTATAAAATTTGCAAATCTTCAAGGGCATTAACCCTATTCAAACTTAAAAACTAAAAGAGAGAGATGTAGGAAACAAGGATGCATGGTTAGTTATATCATATTAATAACAAAGTTAAAGTAAGGAATATGATATTCGTTTCTTTAAATTTTATTTGTATTTGGTTAAAAAAGTGTCTTTTACTACATTTATCGAAGTTTTTCATGAACACAACAGGTTAATAAGTTGCAATGGCCATCGTACAGGAAGGTTGTGATCATTGATTATGGGTCAAAATCACTGTTTTAAAATGTTTGACCTGGTTAATCATCAATACAAAATACAACTTTACCAAGGTACCCAACTTTACAAATTACAAATATTACCACAAAAATCCTCAAAAATTATATCCCTATATTTAAATTTTGTCAAAGGATCCCTAAGCTTTACATAAATACATTTTAGTCTCATGCGTAAATAGGGCTGTAAACGAATCGAACGTTCAGCGAACCATTCGGCGTGAAGTTCGTTTATGTTCATTTATTTAATAAATGAACAGACATGAACAATTTTTTTTGTTCGTTTAGTTAAAGGAACGAACATGAACAAGTGTCTCGTTCGTTCATTTATGTTCGTGAATGTTCGTTCATTTACCGTTCGTTTACGTTTGTTTATATATTAAATTTAATATATAGCCTTTTACTTATTTACTTTGAATTCAAATAATATTTATTTATGTTCGTTTATGTTCGTTTAGCCCGTTCGTTTATGTTCGTTTGTTTACGTTCGTTTAGCATGTTAACGAACAAATATAAACGAACACAAACACACCTAATTTCTAAACGAAAGAACACGAACACAAAGATTTCCGTTCGTTTACCGTTCGTGTTTGTTCGTTTGTTAGGTTAAGTTAAACGAACGAACATGAACAAGCCTTTGTTCGTGTTCGTTTGGTTCGTTTACGGCCCTATGCGTAAAAGTAAGAAGTTATGTTTTAACACATTATTTTGAACTAATGTCACTTGGGACCTTAGTAAATTCGATAAAAACATGTATTCATCAGCTAAAGGTTTTCAGAAGTTACACTTTCGACTCCACTTTAAGAAAAGTATTATAATTTAGTCTGAATTAATTTCCAAAATGGATATTTGTAGTTATTTTAAACATATTTTTATATTAAAGTCATAGCTAGGGAACCTAATGAAGTTTCATAAATGACTTGAATGATTGCTACCGGTTCATATTACACTTGAATGTTCATATAGTAGGCTATATTTGAAGATGTATGAAGATGCAATTATTTGCATCTAATGAGGTGTGTTGTATCGCCACACACTGGAAGTTAGGTTGTCATGGGATAGTGATGATCCCATTATGATTGTCGTGTAAGCAATGCAAAGATATATATATATATATATATATATATATACTACATATATAACCATTTAAGACAAAGTCTTAAATACAAGCCTTTAAACACAAGTTACAATCATTTTATGTAAGAATTTAAAAAATCTCTTAATTACAAATTATTATGCATAATGTACAAGTTATTTATGCAAGTTTTCCTGCAATACCAAATCATAATTGGGTCAAACCCTCTTTCTCCTTACCAGACTTCTAAAATCACTAATTTGGATACTTTCTTCTTCTTCTTCTTCTTCTTCTTCTTCTTCTGTATCCCATCACTGCTTTTTGCTCCTTACCAATTTCAGATTTCAAATTTCAAATTTGAAATGACTTGCCCTCAAACATGACGATTCAGGCTCATCCATTAATCAATCGGTTCCATTCCAATTTCTGTCCAGGTAATCACTCTCCATCGATTTACAGTCTCTCATCCAGGTAATCACTCTCCATCGATTTTGGTTCACTTTTTTGTACCCACTTTCGCAGACTTCTTTCTATCACTCTCCTTTCGTTCCAATTTCTGTCCATGTAATTAGGGTTTGATTTCTCACTTTTAGTTCTTGAACTCAAATGCAATTGAATTTWGTTGTARAAAACTAAAAACGATGGTGTCTTTATATGRCATAAGATATTATTTAGTCTATTTTCTTTACATGTGCTTGTTTTTGAGCTTATTCTTGAAACAGAGGGATCGGGGAAGTGGTTGTGCATTTTGACCTGAAGAATGGTAATCATATCCAATTAAGATAATGTAATCTGGTACAGTGGTTCTCCAAGATAAATTTACTATGTAATTTGATGTGTAGGCCTGTAGGATGTGGCTAACTTCTGTGTGCTTGAACCATGGCCATTTCTTATATGCATAGAGAGACAGATAGGGATGAAAATTTCTCTGTGTGTCTATATATGTTGTCTTTAGTTGGACAAAAGGTTTCTTAACATTGCATATTGCATTTATTAGCATCTTAATTTCATATTATAGCAGCATTAATAATGTATAAAGATAATTTTTTCATTTATGAATGGATTTGTGTGACTGGTTTGCTTYGTTTCGTTTCTGCTACTCTGAGTCGTATGATATGTTTGCTTCCTATATCCATTTGTTTGTAATTCAAGATTGTTGTGACCAATTAAGGTTTCTTATATTTGTTTATATCAATCAGAGGACTTGAGGATTTGGGTGGGGTTTATGTAAAAACATGATTGATCTAAAATTATGAAATCAACTACCTTGAAGATGAATAAAATAGATGGAACCAACTGCTTGTACATGGCTCACCTTATTTCTTTTACCTATTAACGGTGTTATCTGTAAAAATGATTTTTTGTTTATCCGTTTTAATTATTTCTTGGTGCCTATATACAATTCAGACACTGTAAATATAGACAGTATCAGGGAGGCAACTAGAAATTGAGTATAAAATCACATGTGAATCACACAAATTTGGCCACGACCTGAGGTCGCGGGCTACGTCTTGCACACCCTTTTGACCTGCTGTTGCTGCTGTCGTCATGCCAAAAGAGGCAGAACCCACTGTTGTTGCTGTCATCAAGCCAAAAGAGGTTGAACCCACTGTTGTTGTTGTTCAGTCTAAGCCAAAAGAGGTTGGACTTGCTGTTCCCGCTATCATTGAGCCATCACTTTTCAGGTATCATCAACTCATCTCTTCTTGCATCATCGATTTTTTTCTATTGTAAATCTTAGAATCGTACTAACAATTTCGTAATATACATCTTTAATATAGTCAGACCATTATGTTCCTAAGATTGTATTTAATTCAAACCATCACCCCTTGCTTCTGATCTTAAAGGGGTTTAAACTATTTGATCATTTGATATGTTGATGGCAATCCTCAAACCAATGAGGTAATTAAGTTCTCGAATCTCTTTTATGAATAAATGGTTTCTATTAGTTTTTGTGTTTTCATTCATGGTGTTAAGTCTAATCTTTTTGATGCGGTGCATATGTTCTTCTGTTTCATAGCAGTCACTCATGGCTAATGAAGATTTAAGCATTCTTGATATCTTTCCACTGGTAATTGATGGCCAAGAATATGATCCAACAAGTCTCACTAAATGAACAATAGATGCACATATATTAAACTGTTCCAACTACCCAAAAACGTTTTGAAACAAAAACCAAAAACTATATCCTTTTAACAATTTTGTATATCCAATCATCCAACTATGAAAAAATGAAAGCCCCTTTAATAACATATACTTAGAGCACAAATAGTGGTAGAATAGAGAAAATTTGAAATGCACAAATATTGATATTTGCATTTCCTCAAAGCCCTAAATTTCTCAAAAATCAACAAAAATGATCTCAGTGCTTAAGAATAACAAATCAAGTTATCTTTCACTTAAAAAAGAAAATAATGAAATCTAAAAAAACATTATGTTTACCGGAAGGGTCTTGAACCAAGAAGCAATGTATATGGTTGCATTAAGTGTTGTATGTTGTAGTTTGGTCGGGTAGAATATTAGTTGCATTAAGTGCTGCTTGATATTATATAAAAAGAGGGTTGGTAAGTAGGCTTTACTTTTCTTTTTCATTTTTTTGGTGCTTGAATATTTTGCAGGTGGTTCTTTAACTTTTAATTTTGTAAGATGTGGTAGTTAAAGAAATTATTGTGTAAAACCCTCTGTTGGTATGAGACATTGACATGTGTAGATCTGCTGGTTCTTCCTTCTCCTGTTTATGGAGATTAATTGTTGCTATTTTTTTGCAGTCATGGCAGGCGTAGCACCAGAAGGTTCTCAGTTTGATACTCGCCAATTTGTTACAAAAATGAATGAGCTGTAAGTTTGTGCAATTTATTCGTGTAGTAGCTACTTCAAACGTTGATTTATATATAAGAAGCATTAGGTCTAGCTTTCAAGTGGGATTCAAGGAAGGTACTTGTTTTGCATTTGCTAATGAAATGCTTTTTGCTGCTGCTACAGGTTGTCAACCGACGGGCAGGACTTTTTTACATCATATGATGAGGTTTATGATAGTTTTGATGCTATGGCCTGCAAGAAAATCTTTTGAGAGGCATTTATGCATATGGTGAGTTTATACTCTTATCTTGCATATGGTTTTACTTCATATAAGCTGATTGTCTTGTGAGTTTTTGCAAAAACAAACTCAAGGGCTAGAGAGTCATCTAGAATCTATACTAATTGTTAGAATCATTCTTTATTAGATATGACATTTTTCTTTTGAACGCAGGTTTTGAAAAACCATCAACAATTCAGCAGAGAGGAATCGTCCTTTTTCTATAAGGGTCTTGAAGTAATCCAACAAGCTCGATCTGGAACAGGGAAGACTGCAACCTTTTGCTCTGGTATCCTTCAACAACTCGACTACAATGTGGTCGAGTGTCAGGCCTTGGTTCTGGCACCTACCCGTGAACTTGCACAGCAAATTGAAAAAGTTATACGAGCACTTAGGGACTATCTTGGTGTGAAGGTCCATGCTTGTGTTGGTGGAACCAGCATTCGTGAAGACCTGTGCATCCTCTCGGCTGGTGTCCATGTTGTTGTTGGTACCCCTGGTCGTGTCTTTGACATGCTCAGGAGGTAGTCACTTCGTGCTGATTACATCAAGATGTTTGTGTTGGATGAAGCTGATGAAATGCTTTCCAGAGGTTTCAAGGATCAGGTCATTTCTTTTACCTTAAATTTTACTTTGACTGTCTACTACAAGTAGATTTTAAGATAGATTTTCATAAAGTCCTGCATTATTGTATTACATGAAGAAATATGTTGGGACTGAATGATTCATATGATTTTTTTAATTGGGATGACATAAAGATTCATGTTAGCACTGAATGATTATACTATTTCATGTAACAAATTTTCAAAGTTTTTTCTTTTACCCATTTTGACCTGTTCTGTTAAATTTTGGTGATATGGTGATTCGGGACGTGACTATCTGGGCAAACAGGTCGAACTATGTCGACTTCACAATGCCATATATAGAGTTTGGAGTCTCGATGATTATTCCGATCAAAGTTGACAGGAAGGGTATATGGATATTTATGAAACCCCTAGAAAAGGGCCTATTGTTAACAACATTTGCTTTCTTTATATATACTGGAGTTGTGGTTTGGATTCTTGAGCATCGTGTAAACAAAGAATTCTGTGGCCGACCGTATAAACAAGTCGGAATGATCTTCTGGTTTTCTTTCTCAACCCTTGTTTTTGCCCACAGTAAGTGCAGTAAATCACAACTAGAAAGCTTAATCTGGTTGTAATATTGGAAACTAACTATAAATGAATCTTGCAGAAGAGAAGATGATAAGCAACTTATCTATATTTGTGGTGATTGTGTGGATATTTGTTGTTCTTGTACTACAATCAAGCTACATAGCAGGCTTAACATCTATGTTGACAGTACAACAGCTTCAACTGGACTTCACTGATATCCATTGTGTGGATATTTGTGGTTCTTTTTCATGTAAAATGATATTTGTGTACTTTAGAGTTCGAGACTAATCAGTCAATGAGGCACTAATGTGACGATTGATCTATTATTTAGTGTAGTTTATATTTTATGAACTTCTATCATCTTTTGGTTTGTACGGTGTTTTAGGAACTTGGCTTATTATGACACCAATAATGTTTTCTTGCAATTTTACCTAGGTGATTATTGACAAAACCATTAGATGACCTTCAACTTTATTTTTCCATTCGATCTTGCTAATACACCATATTAACCTTAAACTTTAGATATTAGTGGCATTGCAAAATAATGTTTCAGAATTGTGATTCACCCGTGCTGCATCGTGCGGGTACACCACTAGTGTATATATATATATATAGACTTTGTGATAATTAAACCATAAGAACATGACCACAAACACTATAAAAATCAGAGTGTCAGCAAGAGAAATTTCTCTCACAAATCCGTCGCTAAAAGGGTCATCCGTCGTTGATCCATCGCTGATACTCCGTCAGTTAAATGCTCGTAGGTAATGCTATCAGCGAGGGATTTGCGAGAGATACTTTCAACGACGGATCAGCGAGGGAATAGCTCCAGCGACAGATCAGGGAGTGAACTTTCAGCGACGGATCAGCGAGAGAACTTTCAAGGACTTTCAGCGACGGAATTTCCCTCGCTAATCCGTCGCTAATTTGTATAAATCTTTTGAAATTACATAATTTCTGTATATATTTATACAAAACTTGGCCATAATATAAATAACCAAAACTGTGAACAAATTAAAACTAACCAATTCATACGATTTAAAATATCCAATTCTTACAATTTAAAATATACAATTCATACAATTTAATCTTCAAATGCATACAAGCTAACTATCGGGAGGTGGGGGGAAACGTATCCTGACTGCTGCATAAACGCAGCAAAATGCTCCGATAAGACGACATGTTCGGCTAATGTAGCAGCTTGTCTGGCCTGTTCCGCCTCCAAATCTGCCCTATTCTTCTGCTCGGTCTCCAGTTCCTCCTCTACCCTTACCAACTTCTCTTTCAACTCTGTTACCCTGTAAATATGCAATATTCGACAAAATCAATAATTTGTTCGCAATTTTAGTAATGAGAAAGTTTATAACAATATAACCAACGTACATCTGCTATTGACTCGTATGATGACTCGCTACTGCTATATCTACCCGTCATAGCATAAGAGGGATCCTGTTTGGTCCCGAAACCAAATATGCGGCCTTTCCTCCGTCCTTCGACACTCTGCTCCTAAAAAGATCCTCATAAGGGGGAGGGCTGTCGGCACTAAACTGGGACTCACCCCTAAGCAATTGAAATCGCTCATATGGTTCATCAAAACAAAAACGGGTGAGGTTATATACGTAGAAATTTCAGCAGCATAATGGCTGTAAATCAAACATAACAATGCCTATTTTTAACAATTAAAGCATTCTAATAATACCAATGGTAGTCACATTCTCAACCTATCTACTTAGTCTAATGTTTGCCCAACAATGGCAGCCCAAACTAATAGCATCACTATGTTTATTAAAATATATTACCTTAAACCTACCAAGCGTATCTATTAACCAAAGTAATGGTTGTAGAAAACTTACATGATACCTAGCAGCTTTGGGATAACTGAGCTGAGGAGGATCGGTAGGCGGGTAGGACGAACCTTGATCGAACTTTCGGTTTGTGTAGTGAGTGTGCTCATACACCTCAGTAGCAGGCGGCTCACGACCCATTACTTTTGCCTACATTAGACAATTAGGTTAAGTTGTTAGTAAACATAAAGAATGAATTACATCTTCAAAAAAGATTATATACTCACCATCCTGTCTGGATGACACCCCCTCAAACTGTGTGTTCCGATTAGCCCTATTGATCTTGAATTTCCTTTTCCAAGGCTCGATATCTCAAACTTGTTAAAAATATAGCACATATATAAGACGGTACAAAACACATGGCAGTTTAAAAGCTCACAATAGAGATACATACTTCGTCAATCATTTGAAGCCAAAACTTCTCAGGGATCCATATAGGAAGGTGCAATCTAATCTGTGAGAAGTCTTCACCGTCCCATTGATGAGCACCAGGATAGGCCTGTGCCATGGCCCAGTCACGTGCAGCGCTCATCCAATTCGAGTATCTATTGTGCATGGCTTTGGTCCATTAATCATGAACCATGTCATCCAGCTCTGGTTCCTACTATAACAGCCTACATAGACAATATTTGTATAAATGTAAAAACAATAACCTTATATGTATAATTACATTAAAATGGTACACCAACTCGAAAGCACAGGAACATCAAGTCGCGTGCTTCCTGAGGTACTTCTTTCCTCAGGAAAGTCTGGTAAATTTTTTGGGATGTTCTGCACAGAATAACCCGGAAAGAGTAAGGAACCCGAATTTTCAAAAAAAAAAGCCAGATCTAGTACACCGGTAACGACTATGTCCGCACCACCTACTTCGTCGTCAATACAAAAAAGAGGGGATATCAAGATGTTTGTTGCTTGTAAACCCCCTAAGTTGTCCAGAAAACGTGATTCTGTTAAAGCCATGTGTTGGCTTACAGAAATTGAATTAAGTCTTTGGACCAGTAAAAGTGCAGAAGAAGATAAAGTAATGTTTGTTGTATCCAGGTTGCAGTCAAGTGCATTATATTGGTGGGAAGTTTTGTCGAATTCTGATCCGAATATTTTAAAAGACCATGTTGTGGGAGGAATTTGTGGTAAAGTTTAAAATTCAATATTGTCTGGAAGCTGTTGTTCGGAAGCTAGAGGACGATTTCCTTCGATTAGAACAGGGTAATATGACGGTTCGTCAGTATATCGAGGTTTTCATGGAACAATCTCGATTTGCTGAGGCATACATCGTTACTGGAAATAGTAAAGGAAGGAAATATATTTCGGGTTTGGAGTCTAATCTCCGGAAATATGTAATATCCAGAAACCCGGCTACATTTCAAGCAGCAGTTGATTCTGCAAAAAATTTGGAACAAGATATCAATCGCCAACCACAAGAAAGGGTTGGGGATAAAAGGAAAAGGGAAGCAGTAGCAATTGATTTTCGAAGACCTAGATTTGCTGAAAATCTGAATCGACCAATCTCAAGGTTTGTTGATAAAGCATGTACATGATGTCATAAAGTACACGAAGAAAACTGCAACACTGAGTCATGAACATGTTAGAAATGTCAAGAATCAGGACATATAACCAGAGGTTGTCGAATGGTAAGAAGATGCTTTACGTGCAATTCTTCTCAACATGTGAATGTTGATTATCTTCAAGCTAACAAACGAGGATCTGGTTTTTTTTTGGGGATGAGGATCTGGTTATGCTCCACCCATTCACGGGTCAATGGCTAATTGTAATTTTCCTAGCGGTCGTGGGGAAATAAGACATGGTGAGACAATGGCTAGAGGACGAGCCTTTCAGATGACGAGAGCCGAGGTAGAAGAACATCCTGAAGTGGTGACAGGTATGTTCTTCATTAATTCAGTTTGTGCCAAAATTTTATTTGATTCTGGTGCAAATCATTCTTTCGTGTCACCATCGTTTGTTACTTGTGCGCATTTAGAATCTAAAGTGTTAGATGAGATATTGGTAGTAGAAACAGCAAATGATAGTGAAGTTTTGTATAAAGAAGTTTTTAATGATTGTTCCATAAACGTAGAAGGGTGTGAGGTACTCATACATTTATTTCCTTTACCATTAAGAGAGTTTGATATAATCGTGGGCATTTTTTAGCCAATATAGTCTGTAATGAAAAGATGATTCATATAGATTTATTGGGGAAGGGGCCGGTTATAATCTATGGTGACAGGCGGGATCTTTATTCCAGTCTTATCTATGTTTTAAAAGTTCAAAAGTATGTGGAGAAAGGATGTATCAGTTTTCTTGCTTACACAATTCACTTAAAGAAAGAAAAGAACAATATGGAGGATATCTGTAATAACTTAAAATATTATTTGAGGTTTTTGAGAATCTTACTTAATTTTTTTTTTTGTTTGAGGTTGAACCGGTGTTAAGAAATTTTGTATGTTTTGTTATTACGGGTCTAGACTAACCAGATGAGCTCTGGTCATGAAGAGCTCTTAGCATCCAGAGGACGAAGGCAACAGCCAGAGAAGGCTCTGGTCGTGAAGAAAGGTTAAGAGCGCTTTATCTAGTTAAAAGAACTTGGGTCTTACAAGTAACCCAGAGGCTCTGTATATGTACTATGTATACGAATGCGCTGCATGAGAAGGAAGCTCTGTACCCGAGCTCTGCCTGTAAGAGCACGACGTGTTGAGAATGGAACTCGTTGGTATTAATTCTGGTCCTTTTCTAGAATTAGTCGCTTTTACATTTTGGCAGTTAGAACTATTTATGGCCTAGAATCGTAACCGCTATAAAGGAATAAATTGGGTTTTTAAAATGGTATTAATTGCCTTGTAACCGACCAATTAAGTGGTAATTAATTCGTAAGGAGGTTACGAAGAGTATATATAGAGGTGATGAGCTAGAGATTGGTTCCTTGCTAGCAAATAGAGGTATTCAAGACCTAGAAGGCGAAAGCAGAGAATCAATACTCAAGAGTTGTGTCTATGACGTTCATCCGACGAACGTTCGAAACTATCAATCACTGTGAGTTTACGTGATGTTTTTTAAGGGTTGCATATATGTTTCTGTTAAATTGCAAGCTTGCTGTATTTTACGAATATCTTTGTTGTGTGGACGCGTTTTCTGTGATAAAATGTTGTGTGGGAAATTTGGGGGGGAACTGTACTAAGGATTTAATCCTAAAAAGAAGCACGCTGTGTGAAGCTTGTTAAGTCGTAAGAGCGAACATGCTGTGTGAAGTTCGCCAGGCAATGCTGTGTGATATAGTTCTTTCCCCCTCATGTTTCGGTAGTTTATGAACTGTGTGTAAACCGTTTATTCACTGGGCCTTAGGCTCACCAAACTCCTGTTTTTTTTTCTTTTCAAAATAAAAAAAAATGCAACCAGGTCACTACACTTATGGGAATAGTAGCAAGGGCAAAGAGAAGGCGTAGCGCCAGGCTACGCGTGAAAAGGATAGACTTGAACTGAAGTCTAGTCGTGACTTGTCTTGACGAAGAGTAGTCAGTTGTGGGAGCAATTGTTCTATGATCAGAAGAAATTTTTAGACTTCCGCTGTGATTTATGTTTAAATTGTTTCAATTTAATATTTTATGTAAGTTTCCAATTTTTAAGGTTGAAATTTATTAATGATTTGAGGTTAAGATAAAGATTAGATTATGGGTCTTTACAAGTGGTATCAGAGCCTTAGTTCTAAGAGAAATAGGTTATGATTTTTAGCCTTTACTTAGACAGAATTAAGGTTGAAAAAAAATTTAAACAGAAATTATAAATTTGGACTGTTATTCTTGCTGTTAGTGTGCTTGCTGTTAAGTGTTGACTGTGTTGAGGTTAATAGATTTATCGCTGTGAGTTGTAGGAAAATAGTTTATACCAAGTGCACTAGAAGTATTGGAAGACGAGGACGTAGAGAAGTTGGTCTAAGACCAAGAGAAGAAATTGGAGAACGAGGCCAGAGCAGCAGGTGCTCTGGAAGAATAGAGAGCAGAAGCTCTGCAGAGCCAGAGGGCAGAAGCTCCGGTCGAAATGAGAATATTCCAAGGGTTGAGTCCTCTCAACCCACCTCTGTAGGGGATTCCTCTTATGATCCCACAGAGGGATCCTACGAAGAGTAAACTCCTCGAACGCCTGATCATACAGACTTCGAGGAGAAAATATCGACTTTGTAAGAAGAGAACGCCCAACTAAGAGCAGAGCTGTTAGTGGCCCAAGAAGCCAAGGACTAGGTCGACTGGTGGTTGAACAACGTGCAGAGGGAGCACGTGAAGTTAGGTGAAGAGTTGAACAAAGTTTTGACTGAGAATAATGAACTCTGGGAAAACAACCACACCATGGCATGGAAGTGTGTAGAGCTGGAATGGGAGAGGAGGATTGTTTCACGATCATGGAGGGTGCAATTGGAAGATCGTGCTCGTTATTGCCATGAGGTGGCCACGGGCTACTTGGACTCCACCAAGGAGTACTTCTCACATTGGGCACGACAGTTTCGCCAAGACCCAAACTTGAGCTCTGTATGGAGGCATCACCAAGAGAGCCCTTATGAGGAGTTTGTGAGAATCACAAACTACCCTATGGATATGTCATGAGTAAGAGGATGAGGAGAAAATAGTTAGCATATGAACTGTGTGTGGCTAAGTTTTATTGCAATAAGTTGGCAGCCTAGAGTTGGGATATCTCAGTGTTTTATTTTATTTAGTTTAAACTTGTTAAGTATGAGCCGATTGACATGATTATGGAATGAAATAAACTTGTGTTGGTGTTTAAATCTTGTTGAATGGTTGTGGAATACTAAGTTGTGTATAAGAATAGTTATTTATAATTTGTTATACGCATATATTTAAGAAAGAAGGAATGTCTCAACGATCGAGAAGGACTCTATCGATCGCTCCCGATGCAGAGGAAACACCTCTGGTCGGGGCTACCCCTGTTGTACTAAGGGTGATACCAGCCTCTGATGCGGCCACGAGGACCGCGAGCACTAGAGGCAGAGGACGAGGCAGAGGAAGATCGCAAACAAGACAAAGCGAGCCAGAGCCCTTGGTATAAGAGAGCTCTGCATCAGGCAGAGGCCGAGGCAGAGGCAGAGGTCGCTCACGGGCAGCGACCACCACCCCTGTGGACCTTATTGCTCAAGATGTGTCTAGAGCTCTGCAAGCTGCTCTGCCTGCTGTTATAGCACAAGTAAGAGAAGCATAGCAGAGGAATGAAGAGGCTATGGAAGCTAGCGTGGTAAGAGAAGTGGTTAGCAACATCAACCATAGAGAGGACCCTAGAGAAAGGTCAAGAGCTAATAGTCCTGTCAACACTAGCACGGGCTAGAGGGGATGTAGCTACAAAACTTTCTTAGCTTGCAAACCCCAACCATTTCAGGGTGAGCCAAACCCAGTTACGGCCCTGAGATGGATAAAGGAGACAGAGATGGTATTTAAAGTTAGCAAATGTGCAGAGGAAGACAAGGTGACTTATGTTGCTTCCATGATGAAGTCTGAAGCCCTATTCTGGTGGGAAATAATTACCAACCTAAGGGGCGAAGAGGCTGTAGCAAGGATGTCATGGGATGAGTTCAAGGTGTTGTTCAACGAGAAGTTCTACCCAAGAACGTTGTATAACAGTTGGAAGAATAATTCTTGAGGTTAGAACAAGGAAGCTTAATGGTTAGGGAGTATACGACCAGCTTCACAGAGAAGGCTAGATTCTCAGAGCATTATGTCTCTACTGAGGAGAGATGGGTAGAGCGTTTCGTGTGGGGATTGAAAGCATCCATCAGGGAGTTTGTCCTCACCATGAAACCAACTACTTTCCAAGAGGCTGTGAATGCAGCCGAAGTTAGAGAAAAGGAAATGGTCCGCCAAGAATCCGAGCGAGGACAGCTGAAGAGGAAATGGGAAGGTTCAAACTACGAAGCCCGAAGACAAAAAGCTGGGAACTCGGAAAGGAAGGTATGGCAAGGACAATCGGGCAAACCATGTCCTAAATGCAACCTTGTGCATAGAGGAGAATGTCTGGTTAAGCTCAGGGTCTGCTACTGATGTGGGAAGGCTGGACACTTGTCCCAATACTGCAGAATGGAACGAAGAGATAGATTATGTTACATCTGCAAGTCACCCAATCATGTGCAAGCAGACTGACCGCAAAGAAACAAGGATGTTACAGCCATTCAAGGAGGAAGCAGAGGTGGGAAAGGAGAGGAATGACAACCAGAAGCACCAAGACCAAAAGGGAGGGTGTTCCAAATGACTACAGCCGAGACTGAGGAAACCCCGGATGTGGTAACAAGTACCTTCCTGGTTAATTCTGTACATGCAAAAGTGTTGTTCGATTCTGGCGCGAATAAATCATTTGTATCCACTACTTTCTGCCACAACTTGAATAGAGTAGCTAAGCCTCTAAGTTCAGCATTAGAAGTAGAAACTGCTGATGACAACAGGGTAGTGATTAAGGAAGAATATGATGACTGCATTATAAAGGTAGATGGTAGCTCTATTCCACTCAAGTTGCTCCCTATGACACTAGGGGAGTTTGATATAATAATCGGGATGGACTGATTAGCTGAAAACCAAGCCAGAATCCTGTGTAATAAGAAGATAATCCAGATTGAGGTATCGGCTAGTGGGAGATTAATAATCTATAGAGATAGAAGGGATAGGAAGGCTAGCATGATCTCCCTACTCAAGGCCAGACGATGTATAAAGAAAGGATGCCAAAGCTATTTGGCATATGTGATCAACGCTAAGAAGGAGAAGAGTGCAATGGAAGATATTAAGGTAGTAAGAGACTTCCTAGAAGTCTTCCCGGATGACCTGACCAGTCTTTCGCCAGAAAAACAGGTGGAGTTTCAGGTTGATCTGGTACCTGGAACTGCATCTATTGCCCGCGCACCTTACCGACTTGCACCATCAGAGATGAAAGAACTGATGACTCAGTTGCAAGATCTATTGGACAAGGGTTTCATACACCCTAGTACATCACCTTGGGGAGCTCCAGTGTTGTTTGTCAAAAAGAAGGATGGTGCAATACGAATGTGCATTGACTACCGGGAGCTCAACAAGGTGACTATCAAGAATAGATATCCGCTTCTGAGAATTGATGACCTCTTTGATCAACTTCAGGGTGCAAGTTACTTCTTGAAGATTGATCTATAGTCGGGGTATCACCAACTGAGGGTAAAGGATGAAGATGTATCCAAAACTGCCTTTAGGACGAGGTATGGGCATTATGAATTCCTGGTGATGCCATTCGGAATGACTAATGCACCTGCAGCGTTCATAGACTTAACGAATAGAGTCTGCAAACCATACTTGGATAAGTTTGTCATCATTTTTATAGACGACGTTCTTGTATATTCACGTACCAAGGAGGAGCATGAGGAACACTTACGGGCTATTTTAGATCTACTAAAACAGAAAGAACTGTACGCGAAACTCTCCAAGTGTGAGTTCTGGCTACGAGAGGTGCAATTCCTCGATCATATGGTGAACCAAGAGGGAATAAAGGTCGACCTAGCCAAGATAGAGGCAACACAGAGGTGGGATTCACCCTGAACCCCTTCTGAAATTTGAAGTTTCTTGGGTCTGGCCGGTTATTATTAAAGGTTTATTCAAGACTTCTCAAAGATAGCTACCTCATTGACAGCTTTTACTAAGAAAGGAGCTAAGTTCGAATGGGGGATAGCTCAAGATGAGGCCTTCAAACTCTTGAAGGAACAGTTGAGCTATGCACCAGT
Organism: Cynara cardunculus var. scolymus; assembly: GCF_001531365.2. Lineage (NCBI taxonomy): Eukaryota > Viridiplantae > Streptophyta > Magnoliopsida > Asterales > Asteraceae > Cynara > Cynara cardunculus. The sequence continues at coordinate 18,090,094 of NC_037538.1, forward strand.
CCTCAGTTTACCAGCAGGAACTGAAGGTTTTGTGGTCTACAACGATGCTTCTAAGCTGGGCATAGGTTGTGTGTTGATGCAGCAAGGGAAGGTCATCGCGTATGCCTCCCGACAGTTGAAAGAGCATGAGAGGAGGTATCCAACTCATGACTTGGAATTAGCAGCGGTGGTATTTGCACTAAAAATTTGGAGGCACTACCTCTATGGTGTAAAGTGCCAGATCTTTACTGATCACAAGAGTCTCAAGTACTTGTTTGATCAGAAAGATCTCAATATGAGACAATTAAGATGGTTGGAGTTGTTGAAAGATTATGATTGTGAGATCTTATACCACCCCGGAAAGGCCAACGTGGTGGTTGATGCTCTAAGCCGCAAAGAAAGGGGTACTCCACTACGTGTTAAGGCTTTAAGGATGGAGGTCACCACTAGCTGGATTAAAGACCTGAAGAAAAGCCAAGAGGAGGCCTTGGTAGAAGAAAACATAAGGAAGGAAAAAATGGTGGGGGCTAGTCCATTGTTGGAAAACAATGGTAATGGACTAAAATGTTATAAGGGTAGAATTTGGGTTCCTCGCTTGGGAAATTTTCGTAGCTAAGTTTTGGACGAGGCCCATAAATCCCGTTATTCCATCCATCCTGGAAATAATAAGATGTACCGGGATTTATGAAAATCGTATTGGTGGTCGGGGTTGAAGAAGGATATAGCTCACTATGTTGAGAGATGTTTGACCTGTTTGCAAGTGAAGGTTGAACACCAGTGACCGTTTGGTAAACTTCAACCTTTGGAGATACCCATGTGGAAGTGGGACCACATCACCATAGATTTTGTGACTAAACTTCCCCGAACACCAAGAGGTTTTGATGCGATATGGGTAATAGTGGACAGATTCACCAAGTCTGCCCACTTTCTGCCTATTAGAGAGACCTACTCAATGGACAGATTAGCCAAGTTGTACATAGATGAGATTGTAACCCGACATGGGGTTCCATTATCAATAGTCTCCGATAGAGACAGTTGATTTACATCTACATTCTGGCGAAGCTTCCAAAGAGAGTTGGGTTCTCAAATAAAGCTTAGTACAGCCTACCACCCGCAGACAGATGGTCAGAGTGAAAGGGCCATCCAAACGCTGGAAGACATGTTGCGGGCGTATGCTATTGACTTTGCGGGGTCATGGGAAAGTCATCTTTCCTTAATAGAATTCTCCTATAACAACAGCTATCATGCAAGTATCCAAGTCGCACCATATGAAGCTTTGTATGGGAGAAAGTGTCGAACGCCCCTGTGCTGGAATGAAGTGGGCGAAAAGCAACTTTCGGGACCAGAAATTGTGTAGAAAATGGCTGACAAAATTCAGCAGATTCGAGAAAGGCTGAAAATAGCTCAAGATAGACAAAAGAGCTATGCCGACAAAAGGCAAAAACCAATAGAGTTTCAAGTTGGAGACAGAGTAATGTTGAAAGTCTCGCCTTGGAAGGGCATAATAAGATTTGGGAAACGAGGAAAGCTGAGCCCTCTTTATATTGGCCCTTATCGAATAATAGCACGTGTGGGTGAGGTTGCATTTAAGCTGGAATTGCCTGAAGAGCTTCAAGGCATCCATAGCACATTTCATGTGTCAATTCAGAGAAAGTGTTTGGAAGACGAGAGCTCTAAGGTAGCTCTGGAAAATATAGAGGTGGATCAGACTCTGAGCTACATAGAAAGGCCAGAAGCTATCTTGGATAGAAAGGTGAAGAAGTTGAGGAATAAAGAAATCCCTCTGGTCAAAGTCCAATGGAAACATCATAAGGGACCAGAGGCAACGTGGGAGACAGAGAGTGAGATGAGAATAAAATACCCTCATTTATTTACGTAAAGCAAATTTCGAGGACGAAATTTTGTTAAGGGAGGGAGTTTGTAATAACTTAAAATATTATTTGAGGTTTTTGAGAATCTTACCTAATTTTTTTTTTGTATGAGGTTGAACCGGTGTTAAAAAAATTTGTCTGTTTTGTTGTTACGGATCTGGACTAACCAGATGAGCTCTGGTCATGAAGAGCTCTGGTCATGAAGAGCTCTTAGCATCCAGAGGACGAAGGCAACAGCCAGAGAAGGCTCTGGTCGTGAAGAAAGGTTAAGAGCGCTTTATCTAATTAAAAGAACTTGGGTCTTACAGTTAACCTAGAGGCTCTGCATGTGCTATGCAGAAGCTCTGTATATGTACTCTGTATACGAGTGCGCTGCATGAGAAGGAAGCTATGTACCCGAGCTCTGCTTGTAAGAGCACGATGTGTTGAGAATGGAACTTGTTGGTATTAATTCTTGTCCTTTTCTAGAATTAGTCGCTTTTACATTTTGGCCGTTAGAATTATTTATGGCCTAGAATCGTAACCGCTATAAAGGAATAATTGGGTTTTTAAAATGGTATTAATTGCCTTGTAACTGACCAATTAAGTGGTAATTAATTCGTAAGGAGGTTACGAAGAGTATATATAGAGGTGATGAGCTAGAGATTGGTTCCTTACTAGCAAATAGAGGTATTCAAGAGCTTAAAGGCGAAAGCAGAGAATCGATACTCAAGAGTTGTGTGTGTGACGTTCATCAGACGAACGTTCGAAGCTATCAATCACTGTGAGTTTACGTGATGTTTTTTAAGGGTTGCATATCTGTTTCTGTTAAATTGCAAGCTTGCTGTATTTTACAAATATCTTTGTTGTGTGAACGTGTTTTCTGTAATAAAATGTTGTGTGGGAAATTTGGGGGGGGGGGAACTGTACTAAGGATTTAATCCTGAAAACATGCACGCTGTGTGAAGCTTGTTAAGCCGTAAGAGAGAACATGTTGTGTAAAGTTCGCCAAGCAATGCTGTGTGATATAGTTTTTTCCCCCTCTTGTTTCGGTAGTTTATGAACTGTGTTAAACCGTTTATTCACTGGGCCTTAGGCTCACCAAACTCGTGTTTTTTTTTCTTTGCAAAATAAAAAAAATGCAACCAGGTCACTACACTTATGGGAATAGTAGCAAGGGCAAAGAGAGGGCGTAGCGCCAGGCTACGCGTGAAGAGGATAGAATTGAAATGAAGTCTAGTCGTGACTTGTCTTGATGAAGAGCAGTCAGTTTTGGGTTTAAGCAATTGATATATGATCAGAAGAAATTTTTAGACTTCCACTGTGTATGTTTAAACTTTTTCAATCTAGTATTTTATGTAAGTTTCTAATTTTTAAGGTTGAAATTTATTAATGATTTGAGGTTAAGATAAAGATCGGATTATGGGTCTTTACAATATCCCAGTTGTAAGAGAGTTTCCAGAAGTATTTCCAGAAGACGTAACGAGTTTACCACCTGATCTATCAATAGAATTCCAGATTGAGGTATTGCCTTGAGCAGCGCTAGTCGCACGTGCACCATACAGGCTAGCTCCGTTTGATTTAAAGGAGTTAATGTCACAACTAAAAGAATTATTGGATAAAGGTTTCATTCGACCAAGTACCTCTCCTTGGGGTGCGCCGGTATTGTTTGGGAAGGAAAAGAACGGATCAATGAGAATGTTCATTTATTACTGGGAATTGAATAAATTAACAATCAAGAAAAAATATCCTTTTATAAGAATTGATGATTTGTTTGATCAATTGGTTGGGGCTACTTATTTTTCTAAGATTGATTTACGATTCGGTTATCATCAGCTGAAGATTCAGGGAGAAGATTTGTCAAAAACGGCATTCCGTACACGTTATGGGTATTACGAATTTTTGGATATGCCGTTTGGACTTACAAATGCACCTGCAACATTTATGGACATGATGAATAGAGTATGTCGTTCGTATCTCGATAAATTTGTGATTGTCTTTATCGATGATATTCTGATATACTCTCGATCAGAGTAAGAGCATGCACATCATTTACGACTGCTTCTGGAATTATTGGAACAAGAAAAGTTGTATGCTAAGATGTCAAAATGTGAATTCTGGTTGCGGGAAGTCCAGTTTTTGGGTCATGTTATTTCGGAATTGGGCATCAAGGTGGATCCTCTTAAAATTGAAGCTATTGAAAAGTGGGAAGCGCCGAAAACCCCAAACGAAATTAGAAGTTTTCTTGGATTGGCAGACTATTATCGAAAGTTCATACAAATTTTTTCTCTTATAGCTACTCCGCTAACTGGATTGACGAAAAAGAATGTAAGATTTGAATGGAAAAGGAAGCAAGCTAATGCTTTTCAGAAATTGAAAGATAAATTGCGTAGCGCGCCAATTTTATCTTTACCAGAGGGAACGGAAGATTTTGTGGTTTATAGTGATGCTTCAAAGCTAGGTCTAGGTTGTGTGCTAATGCAACATGGAAAGGTTATAGCTTACACATCACGTCAATTAAAAGAACATGAAAAGCAATACCCCACTCATGATATAGAACTGGCAGCTAATATTTTTGCTTTAAGAATCTGGAGGCATTATCTCTATGGAACAAAATGCCAAATTTTTATGGATCACAAAAGTTTGCAACATTTGTTCCATCAGAAGGAGTTAAATATGCACAAAGACGATGGTTAGAGTTGATTGCTGATTATGATTGCAAGATTTTGTATCAACCTGGTAAGACAAATGTGGTATCTGATGCTTTAAGCCGAAAAGAGAGAAATGGTACAATTAAAGCTATAGCATTAAGAGCTGAATTATTGCCAAGTATTCAGGAAGAATTGCAAACATTTCAAGGCGAGGCTGTGAAAGAAGATAGAATCAAACATGAACGACTTGGTGGGATGATATATGAATAGATGAATGACGGCCAATAATTGTTATGCTTTCAAGGTAGAGTTTGGGTACCGTTTTATGGTGACCTCAGAGAACGCATTTTAAGTGAATCCCATAAATCTCGTTTTGTTGTGCACCCAAGTACAAACAAAATGTATGGAACCATGAAACAATACTATTGGTGGCCAGGTATGAAGAAGGATATAGCCAGACATGTTGAACGGTGTATGACATGTTTGCAAGTGAAAACAGAACATTAGCGCCCTTATAGTAAGTTGCAGTCGTTAGAAATTTCGATTTGGAAATGGGATCATATCATTATGTATTTCATAACCAAATTACCTAAAACACCAAAGGGTTTTGACGCCATATGGGTTATTGTGGATAGATTGTCTAAATCTGCTCATTTCTTACCGATGAAAGAATCGTATTCGATGGATAGGTTGAGAAAATTACATATTGATGAAGTGGTAACACGTCATGGTGTTCCGCTATCAATAATTTTTGATCGAGACAGTCGATTCACTTCTATGTTCTGGAAAAATTTTCAAAGAGAAATGGGTTCACATATTAAGTTAAGTACTGCTCATCATCCTAGATAGATGGACAAAGTGAACGAACATTCCAAACACTAGAAGATATGCTTCGAGCTTGTATCATTGATTTTGGAGGATCATGGGATAATCATTTATCGTTAATTGAATTCGCCTACAATAACAGCTATCACTCGAGTATCCAAGCAGCACCTTTCGAGGTATTATATGAACGAAAATGTCGAACACCGTTGTGTTGGAACGAAGTAGGTGAGAAACAGTTGGCTGGACCGGAAATATTTCAGCAGACGGCAGATAAAATTAATCTGATTCAGGAACGAATGAAAACAACCCAAGACCGTCAGAAAAGTTGTGTTGATAAGCGTCAAAAGTCGATCGAGTTTCAAGTCGGTGATGATGTAATGCTATAGGTATCACCTTGGAAAGGAGTGGTTTGTTTTGGAAACAAAGGCAAGCTGAGCCCAAGGTATATTGGACCATTTCCATGTCTCGAACGAATTGGAGAAATGGCATATAAACTAGAACTTCCTATGGAATTATGTGGGTATTCATAATACCTTTCATGTGTCTAATTTAAGGAAGTGTCTAGCAAAGGCTGATGCAGTCGTGCCTCTGCCAAAGATTAAGATTGATGAGAAGTTGTGTTTTGAAGAAACCCCTGAAGCCATTACTGACTTCAAAGTAAAAGCGCTGCAGAATAAAGAAATCAGATTAGTGAAAGTTCAATGGCGTTATCTCAAAGGGGCCGGAAGCCACCTGGGAATTAGAATCAGAAATGCGAATGAAATATCCTTTTTGTTTACTTAGTGGAATTTTAGGACGGAATTCTTCTAAGGAGGGGATATTATAATATTCGGTTTCCAAATGTAGTTGATCAAGTATTAAAGTAGTTTGGTAATGGAAAGTTCGGGGTTAATTTTTGGCATTCAAGGGTTGGAGAAGAATTCATCTATGGTTCTTTCTCTATAACTATGTTTGAGCAGTATAGTTATATATATATATATATATATATATAATTGGACATATATATATGTGTGTGTGTGTGAGAGAGAGAGAGAGAGAGAATTGTTACGGTAAGGAGGATGCATGGTGAGCACACCCACCCCCCTTTTGTATTGTCGGCTGTGTACTTGCTATAAATTGCAAGTACAAGTGAAGGGGCAAAGGTTTAATGAATTTGGATATCTCTAAATTTCTTTTGAAAACTTGGAAGATCATAAAGCTGAAAGAAACAGATTCAAAAACTAAATCTTTAAGGCAAAGGTGGGTTCCCTGCTGTTTTCAATATATCTAGTTATTATATCTTCACAGTATAACTCAATAAAGTTCTAGCTTATGTTGTTTTGATGGAATTCAAACCGCATATGATTATTGTTGCTTCATCGCTCGATAAGCCTCTCAAGAACAGAACTCATCGGACAAAGCTTGTCCAATGAGGCTCCTCATCGAATAAGGTAGTGACCGATGAGGCCACCTCATCGCACATAAGGTCGTCTGGATAAGACCCCTCACCGGTCAAAGCAATGTCCAGATAAGACCCTTCACCGGTCAAAGTAATGTCCGGATAAGACTCCTCGCCGATCAAAGCAATATCTGGATAAGAACCCTCATCGGTCAAAACAGTGTCCGGATAAGACTCCTCACTGGTCAAAACAGTGCCCGGATATAACCAAATGTTGTAATGTTGTCCAGTAACCTCTTCTCCGGACATAGTGTTGTTCGGATAAGTCAGAGTGGTACATTAATATCTTTAATAGTTACATACTACTTGGTTGCGGCGATAGAAGAAATGGCGGTGTAACCACAATAGATGAAATGGTGGTGTAACCGTGATAAATAAAATTATGGTATAACCAGTATATAAATGTTTCATTAATGTTCAGATTTGATATATTTTGGATTTTGAAGTAAGTTATGTTTTGTGAGAGAGAAATTCAATCACTAGGCCTTTTGGTCTAACGCGCAATTACTGTACTAATCTATTTTGCAGGTTATCCATCATCTCAGGATAAAGACTCAGGAAAATTTTTAAATAAGTGATATTTAGAAAAAAGTGTTATTATCCGACAAAGTTTTTGTTAATCCATACATTTATTTTGACATGTAAATTAATTTGGAAAGTTTTGTAAATATGTGAAGGTGTTTGATATGATTTTGTGTATTAGTATTGTTTTGTACATATGGGTTGTTACATTAAAACATATTAAACATTCACATTTATGTTGATGTCTTATTACAACGGTTGGATTTTGTGCCTTTACAGGAAAATTAACAAAGACTTTACTTAGAGCCTGTTTATTTGTGGCTTAATGAGCTTAGCGGATAAATGGGCTTATTCGCACAGACTTTCTAGGCTATTTACTTTGGGCTTAATCGCTCAGAAATGGGCTTATTCGCCCAGATGAAAGAAGGAGCTTGTCCAGATTAAGCCGGCCAAAAGACTACCCTACCCTTCCTTATCTTATCGTGCGTCTCCAAGAAACACCCCGCCTCTTCTCCTCCATCGATCGCACATCTCTTCTCCATCGATCCAAACTGTTTACAGAACCCTAATCGAAGGCCTCTTCTCCTCCATCGATCGACAGCCCTCTTCTCCATCGCTCACGGCCCTCTTCTCTTCCATCGATCGACCGATTGATAGTCTTCTCCATCGCTCACCTCCATCGATTGACATGCCTCTTCTCCTCCATCGATCGACAGCCCTCTTTGCTGTTCTTCAATGATTTTTGGATTTTTTTGATGTGTATTTGCTGTTTTATGGTTGTTGTTGATGCTGTTTGATGTTTGCTATTTATGTATTTGTTGTTTTATAGTTGTTGTTGCTGTTTGATAGAATCTATTTTAGGTTTGTTGTTTGCTGTTTATATAAACTCAAACACCTTGTTGTTTCTATTGATTTTGTTGTTTCCTATTGCTGTTAATTGTTGTTGGTTCAATGATTGGTTCAATACATAGCTATAGCTACTGTTTTGTGTTTAAAACACTTGATTAAATAGTTGGTTCCATTTGGGTTTATTCAACAATTATTAAACAACACGTAGTTCATCCTCAGGGGTAAACTACGATCATTTCTGTTATTCAGACTGTTGATTCAGATAGAAAAGTAAACAACAACATAAATTTATCCAGACAGACAAATTTATCCATACAGGACTTAATAGAAAATTTGGTAAATAGCCCCTTAAACGATATAACCGAACCAAACCAAATGGCAAGCCACGTAGCATAAGGCAAAGTAGAACCGAACCAAACGAAACGGCCTTTGTATGCGACCTTAAGTAGCAAGATAAATTGGGAGTTTGTGGCTCATTTGTTGATCTCCCCTCTCCAACTTCAAAAACTCCCAACTCTACTTACTATAATAAAGAGAGAGAGGGGAAGTGTTTCAAATACAACTCATTATATTTATACAACCAATGCAACCCAATCAATTGAGTTATTTATGGAAATGATAAGCGTTCATTTATTATGATTTGAATAGTTAAGGGAAGATAACTAGGGTTCAGTAATTATAACCAATGTTTTATATTAAGAAACAATCAAGATATTTATGAAATCACATATTCATCAACTTAAATGGACGGTTGACAATGGGTTGCATTGATTGTATAAATGTAATGGGTTGTATGATAAATCATCTCTCTCTCTCTCTCTCTCTCTATATATATATATATATATATATATATACACAGAGAGAGAGAGAGAGAGAGAGAAGTAGGTTCATACGAAAATGTTACCTATTTAAGAAAATACAAGAATGACCAAAATAAGTACAAAATCACGTGTTATTTTTACATCAACGGTCAAAAAAATGTGCAGAACCCTATGGCCATGTGACAAGGTCGCATAGCAAGGTTCCGTGAATCACATGTGATTTTATGTGATGTTAGTGTAAAATCACACGTGATTCGGCCATTCTCTTTTTTTTTAATATGTATCATTCTCGTATGAACCCAACTCTATACATACATACATAAAATGCAAACCAAATCATTAGTACAAACCGTGAAAACTATCAATTTCATTCTTTAATTTAATAAAACTTTTTAATGAAATTGTGTAATATTGATGAAATTGTTTCAAATAATTCATTTCTTGATGAAATTATTTCACATATTTTTGTTTCTATATAAAAATTAAATTGCTTCATGTATTTCTCATTTCGATAAAAATGGTTTAGTAAAATTAATCAAAAATGCAGATAATAATATCCATAATTAATACCTTCAACAATAAAAATGATTAATCAACTCTCATATTTAAACAAAAAGTTTGTATATTATCACCTTCCTCTTTCTCTCTCTCTTTATACATATATATATATATATATATATATATATATACACATATATAACCTAATCTAACTTTAGGTGAAGGATCATGAGAAAGGAACTTAAGGTGAAACATTAGAAGAGATCTGAACTCTTGATCACTTTTAATCTCATACCCAGCATGAATTGCATTTTAGAAGAAAATTGATTCAATACATCTCATTGTTCATTAGTGTTGACTTTCAATTATGATTGATTCAAGGTGGAGATCTCTACTTACAATTCTCACCATAACTTCACTTCGAACCCAACCTATAATATATATATATATATATATATATATATATATATATATAACCTAATCTAACTCTTGATAATAATAATAATATATGTAAATAATGTCTGACATCTCCTAATTCCAAGTACTGATGCAAAGGAATAGGTTAATTTTGTATCCAAAACCATAATGATAATAAGACAAGAGAAAAGTCCTTTTTTGCTTATTCTTGTATTACAACCAGAAATGAATCTCACATTCGCCTTGGGATTTTCCAAAGTATGTATATATATAAATATACCTTCATCACTAGCTTTTGTTGCAAAAGCAATACACCTCTCTCTCAATTATGAATCTCTACTTCTAACCATACAAATAGTACATGAGGAACCTGCAAACAAAAGCTTAATCAACTTTCTACAAAGTTTCTTAGAATTTCAGCATTGGGAAAATATGAAATATGCATACCTGAACAAGTAGTATATGATGAAGAAAGAGAGAACAAAGTATGTCACAAGTTTACATGTTTTTCGACTTGATTTCTTTTCAAACACCTGTATAATTAAATCACTTTCTATTAGCAATGTATGTATATAGACACATATTCAAAGTCATAACATGTGTGTGTGTCTTTGTGTGTGTGTGTTTGTGTGTGTGCGTGTGTGTGCGTGTGTGTTTTTGTGTGTGTGTAAAATACATGACATGCTCATAAGCAATCGGCCAGAGCCCATTAACTTTTCTAGGCTGACTATTAATCCAGAATTAAAATATTTGAACAAACCAAATGAATGGTAACTGGATAGATTTAAACTTTTACCATCTTGAACCTATCCATAGTTCCTGACATGATCCCCCTTGCCGAATCCATCCCATTTCCCTGTTGGTTAAACAGATGACCATCAGAACAAATCAGAAGCAAAAAAACAAACATCTATTATACTTGTTTACCATTCGGTCCAGCATACGGTTATGACTCTGCACCTCCTCATGTATATCGCCAGTCAGCTGTCAACGTCAATTATCAAATTAAAATAAGTTTATCATGCAGTCAACATAAAATGGTAACTGGGATTCCTGAGTTAGTAAAAAGCAGGTAATGAGCAATCCGAAAAAGATAATCAACCCTCAAAAAATAGCACTCTAATTATGATGATCTAGATCTCCCAGAAATGATCTCGTTGTCTTGAAGCTCTTTTTTCTTGTTTACAGATTTTTGCACCAACAACAGGAACTGCAAATTTCTAAAGTTCTAAGATTATTCTAAATCAAACTAGTCAAGGACTGTTCATGTATTTGGCATAGAAAAAAAGCTTATTCTAACAAGTAGGGGATCCAAGAACGTTCCCTTTGTTTAAGGACCGATCAGGCTATCAAATACAACTAAATAAACACCATATCATGTCAGCGTAGTTATCAACCACATGCAACGGTGCATGGAACTGCAATCATATGTGATGGCACATTGCCACAGAAGTCGTTGCACCTCCACATTAGATGGGAATTTGGCACATGTCATGGATGCTAGGACAGAAAGGCACTGTGTATTTGGGGTGGAGCAAATGATGCAGCATGCAGGTTTAGTATTTGGTCACTTTTAATACATTTTTCAGCTAATTTACTAATTATATTCAATGCATTGTAGCGTTTAAGATTTTAGTTACAGTGAACCATAAAACTTTTACTTGACTAATAAAATACACAGAACATGAATAATAAATCAAAAGGCAATGCCTAATCACTTCTATCAACAGAAAAAGTAATCGGCAGAATAATATAATTTTAACAGATGAATAAACTATGAAAAATAAAGGTACCCACCTAGAGATTTTCTAATTCAATTCACTATAAAATAAATTCAATAATATGATTTACTTGCTGTTTTTATCATTCAAAAAGAAAACTTATATTTTGGTTTTGGAGAATAGCACATGCCACTGCATGTGTTATGGCTCCTTTCTTTACTTGGTGTCACGCTAGCGCCATGTGTCATCAGTAATTTGCTCGGTAAGATCATTCTGCCTTCTCTGGGAACCTTGAAAACTCCCCTACGGTCTATCGATACATCATTGACAGAACTACCCATTTAAACTGATGTTACCTTTGGTATTCTACATTTGATCACTTAAAATTGTACTAATACTCACTTCCTTGATAAACTAACAAGTCAACATGTTCGCAATAAGAACTAACAATAAAAATTGAAGAACTCACTCTCTTTAGAAAGACGACTCTGTCTTGCAAGCTATTTAAAGATTTTTCATTTTCATGCTCATCTATATTACCGGAATATGAGGAAGAAGCCCTGAGACCCCCCTCCTCAATGCCATCAAGGTTATCAAATAAAGCGGTTCTAGATGCACGATTGTCCCTAGAAAAAAGAGAAACCATGAATAAGAATTTATAATTAGATGAAAGAAACTTATACATGGAGTTGATACAATAAACCTGTTACAAGAACACTTGCCAGAGCATAAAAATAGTAATATTTAAGCATCACCCAGCAACAGCTTATTCATCAACCAACTGTCGAAAATTTGCAGATCATAATTTGCTAATCATTGCAATTTTCATTCCTTACCACCATTGGCTTTCTTATAATGAAAGGATGAGTTTATTAATGGATCCAACAACCACTGACAAGTTGACATTAATGTAGCACGGTAAGCCCCTTCACGAAGGTTATTTAAATGCAATGGAATGCCTTGACTATATGGTTTGTGTAACATTGCTGGAAATCTCCAGTTCCCTATTTGGTGGGTAGTCTAGCAACCAATCTCCCTTTATTTTCGATGGAGTGTAAATCTCCACCTAGTCAAGGATGTATGTTTTATGAAAAAACTACTTGCAAGATGATATCCCACAAACCAACCAAAGTCAAATAGCACGTTAGAGCCCTGGAGGAGTTATTCGTGATCTAAGGGATTAGATTAAATAAGGCTGGAGTACTGGGAGAGTTAATATCATAAAAGGGTTACCATCATGCAACCAAAGCCTCCTAGGTTGAGCAGGGAACTCTTTGTAAGCTGCGTTTCCCTTGCATGTTTGCAGAGAGGATGTTCTCGTGAATTGAACAGTCACCAATGAGTAACTTCATCAATTGCTCTAAGGCTCATCCCTCAGGAGTCCTAATATGGTAATGCAACTACAACATACAAGGTGTGGCGAGTCCAACAACAAGCGTCAAAAGTTGATACTTGCTTTGGTTGGCATTACAAAAAAAACAAAGCAAAGTTTGATGAAAGATGCTAGTTATCATATGAGTAGGATAAGTGATGTAAGCAGGGGGTGTCGTGTGACCATAAAATCCAATCAAGGTAAATTTACTTGGTTATATAGGATGTGGTGAGACCTGCTAGGATCTATGATAATGCTTGAAACTCTGAACCCCTTCAGAATATATCAATCACCTCCCATAAATTAAATGGGAGCAATTTTTTACAGTGTTCGCAATCAGTAAAACTCTTTATTCGTGGCAGGTCCAAGTTTGGCTTTCTTTCTAGTTTTATAGAAAAGCCAGCTGCGAAAGCTGAAGAAAAAATGGGAAGCTGAGAGCTTTATGATCAGGTCCTGGTTATACAACTCGATGGAGTCAAACATAGGAAGAACATACCTATTCCTTCCCACAACAGAGACGCTGGAATGCAGTCAAAGAGACCTACTCTGCACTTGGCAACACAGGTCAATGGTTTCAAATTAAACTTCAGTTGTGGGAAGCTATGCAAGGAGAAAAGACGGTGACTAAATATTACACAGATCAGAAGACTCTCTGACAGGGGTCTGATCTGTTTAATAATTTTGAATGTAGTTGTTCAAAGGACCAGGCCTTGTTCCAAAAGATGGTGGAGAAATAGAGTTTTTGAGTTCCTTGTGCATAGTGATGCTTGGAGGAGGAGCCACTACAGCATCAGTTCCACCTAGTGATACATATACATTTATTTCACCGAAGCCTGAAAATCCCTCAAATTTTCTCGACCTCCATGACAAACGGATAGGGATCGTCCTATGTGTGATCACTGTGGCAAACCTGGACATCTTAAGGTGAAGTGCTGGAAATTGCATGGCAAGCCACATGTCGCATGGCCGGTAATTCCTATATTTTTTCATCTTACTTTCCCTGTTCTAGAAATCAAAAGTAAAAATAGTAGATGGTTCTCTATCTTCTATTGTTGGGAAAGGTTCAATCTTTCTATCTCCATCTATTACCAAAAAGAATGTGCTACATGTTCCTAACTTATCCTACAATTTATTAGTAGCCTCATTCAAAATTGCCATTGTCTAATCAAATTCCTATCCACCGGGTGTATTTTTCAGCACCTATGCTTGGGGAAGACGAGTGCCAATGCTAAGGAAGTAGAGGGACTTTATCACTTTGATGATGGCAGCCTTTTAGAAAAACAAATTCAGAAACCAAGTAGTTCCTTTTTCTGTGTCTAAATGATCAAATGATGTTATGGAACTATAGACTTGGCCGTTCTAGTTTTAGTTATCTAAAACGTTTGTTCCTGTAGATTTTCAAAGATAAAGATATGAGACATTCCAATGTGAAATATGTGGATATGCAAAACATTGTAGATCTGTACATCCTTCTCTTAATTACATGACATCCACCTCTCTCTCATACAATGTGATATTTGGGGTCCATCAAGAAATAAGAGTGTTTGGGGTAATAAATGGTTTATAACCATCATTGATGACCACACTAAGAATATATGGGTATACCTTTTCAAAGAAAAATCAGAGGCTGCTGAAATTTTCAAAACTTTTCAAGTTATAATCAACAATCAATTTCAGTCAAAAATTCAAAGTTTAAAAAATGATAATGGGCATGAGTATTTTAACTCTATTCTTGGTAGCTCTCTTTCTCAAGAAGGTATATACACCATAGCTCATGTGTAGATACACCACAACAAAATGGTGTGGCAGATAGGAAAAACTGGCATCTCTTAGAAGTACCAAGTGCTTTACTCTTCGCTATGCTTGTTCCTAAACATTTTTGGGGTTAAGTTATTCTTACAGCATCCTATTTAATTAACCAAATGCCAACCTGGGTTTTAAACTACACCACACATTGAAAGCTTTGAAATCTGCCTTCCTTTGAATAGGATTTCCACAACATTATCTCCTAAAATGTTTGGGTGCACAACATTTGTTCATATACATGGTCATTGTCCTGATAAATTGGATCCTAGAACTCATAAATGTGTTTTTCTTGGCGTTTCTCCAACACAAAAAGGTTATAAGTGTTTCGAACTCAGGTTGGGAAAATATTTTGTAAGTATGGATGTCACGTTTTTTGAATATAAGCCTCGTTGACAAAACATCCCTTCAGGGGGAGAATGAACCAAGTGAAGCTCAGTTTTGGAACAATATTCTGCACCTAAAATTAATTTTGACAATCTCGTTTTTTAGTCAAAAAATCTCCCCGTCATTTCTTACCCAATCAACAACCAAACATGATATAAATAAGCATGTTACCATAACATCTCAAAATCAAGAGATGAATGAGAGACCTTCTACTTGGGCACCAACCTCAGAACTTCGTGTTTTCTCTAGAAGGACACCATGCAAAGCTACCAATATGCCTACTTCACTACTGCCACTATTGTCAGAACCAGGCATAAAGCCAAGGTACATCTACTCTTCCTATCGTTGCTTCAAATTTAGAATAAGTCTAGTAATCATGATGGACCTATAGCTCTTAGTGAAGGTACATGTAAATGAGCCAAACCTCCTGTATACCCACTATCACACTATGTCTCCTATACTGAACTTTCACGAAATTTTCAAGCTTTCCCCAGTAGTATTACAAATGATGAGATTCCAAAGTCGATAAATGAAGCTCTAGTGCTTCCAAGATAGAGGCAAGTTGTGTTCAGAGAAATGAAGGCTCTACAAAAGAATGATATTTGGGAAGTAACACCTTTACCCAAAGAAAAACACCGAGCAAGTAGCATATGGGTCTTTGCTATCAAGAACTATGCAGACGGAACCATATAGAGGTATAAAGCAAGACTTGTGGCTAGGGGGTTCACGCAGACTTCCAGCCTGTACTACCAGGAAATGTTTGCTCCGGTTGCTAAACTAAATGAGCTAAAAGTTTTACTATCTTTGGCAGTAAACCTTGACTGGCCACTTCATCAGCTTGAAGTGAAGAATCCATTCTTAAACAGAGAACCAGAGGAAGAAGTCTACATGGACGTTCCTCCGAAATTTATGACATGTTTTCGTATGGGAAAGTATGTAGGCTAAAGAAGTTCTTTTATGGACTAAAATTCTTAGTGTGTACGTGGACGATATTGTGTTGACGGGAGACAACATAGTAAGAACTATAAGCATTAATAAGGTTTCTTTTTAAACAATTCAAAATTAAAGTATCCAATATGAAGCTCTTCTATGATAATAAATCTGCCATAAGCATAGCTCATAGTCCTGTTCAGCATGATAGACCCAAGCACGTCAAAATTGATCAAAAATTCATCAAGTAAAACCTAGGAAGTGGAGAGATTTCTATTCCATATGTACTTTTTGCAAAACAACAAGCTAATATCCTTACAAAAGGATTATTCAGAGAAATCTTCGAAGGAATTTATAATCAGGTTGGGCATGATCAAAATCTTTGCTCCAGCTTGAGGGGAAGTATTGAGAGGATGTTCGGTTGTTTTTTCATCAAGCCCTGTATGGATTAAGTTGTCTGTAGAGAATTAGTTGTCTGAGAGGATCAGACTAAATTGTTGTTTGGTTGTTGTGCAGAACAAACGGTCTGAATGACATAAATGACTATTTTACCCTTCAGTCTGTATTAAACAGATTGAAATAATTGTTCAATAAATATGTTGAATGGTTGATTTTGAATAGATAATAAATGATCCATTTAATCATTTTTAAAATAAAAATTTATATTTTAAAATATAATTCGTATATTTATAATAATTATACATGAAAATATTTTTTATATATATAGGGGATAAGGACTGATACACACATTGAGACTATACATCTTGCGGTGATACACAACGAAGATCTCTGCCGATTCAAACCCATTCTCCAATGAAACACAACCTACATTTTCTCCGGCAATCCGACCTCCTTCTCCAGTGATAAGAGATGGAAACGGGGCAAGTAATGGGCACAAAATGCATCCCAACCCGACCCGGTTTTATGTCGCCCGTCACTAGGGAAGAAACGAGGCAGTTTATTGGGCGGGTAATGCATCCACCTTCCCGACACTAATCCCCGTTAAACCCCCCCCCCAAAAATCCCCGACCGCCCCAACAGGTTTTGGGGAAAGGAATACCCGTGGGTCTGGGAAACCCATTGGTTACCCATTCAGTAAAAAACAAAGTACCTCAAAATTATAGTGAATCGTTACTACATTAATTACGAATATTGAAAATCAAATATATTTGTCATTTAAAAATAAATTTATACATATATATTCATTTATACACACACTATATACGTGTAATAGAAAAATTAAAAAAAAATAATTGGGGTCGGATTAGGGGCGGGTAATGTCATCCCCGACCCGCCCCGAACCCTCTTCGGGTATGAAAATAAATCCTCGTCCCCGCCCCGTTACCCGCCAAATAGGGGAATCCCTACCCCTACATGTAAAACTTCCATCCTCACCCGTTTAGGGAAAAAATTACGTATTTTAAAATAAAAATAAAAAATGAGTTTTTAATTTTAAAACAAACAAATAAGCCTCAAATTTAAAAAATACAGTGACCTAAGCAACCACATGTGATCATAGATCATGACAAATTTAAAAGTATAAGATTATTAAGCAACACAAAGAAACTAAGCAAATTATATATTAAAATATATACATACATATACATATATATATATCCATAGTTGTGAAAGGCGCACATAAGGCGCAAGCTTTTGGGCTTTCTGCATGTCGAGGTGAGATGTATTGATGAGGCGCACGAAGGCCTAGGCCTTGGCTGAGGCGCTATATGGGCCTAGGCGCTCCTTATAAAGATTTCTATAAAACCAGTCAAACAAACCCTAATATTAAATAACTTTCTTGTCTCTTAAAGTTCTACAAAAAGCATTATTAAATAAGTCAAAATAATATTAATTAAGTCTTATAATCTCCTAGACTTCTAGTCTTCTACAAAAAGGAGTTATTAGGTAAGTCCTAATATTAAATAAGTTATTCAATTCTCATGCCCCAAAACTTGCTCCCTGTAAATATGATCCATACCTTATACTTCTCCCTCACGGCTTTAAACCCAAAACTTCTTCCTCAGGGCTTTAAACCCTTCTCTCTTCTGATTGCTACATTGGAGGCTTGTACTTGCTACGTTGTAGGCTTGTACTTGCTGCATTGTAGGCTTATACTAGTCAAGACTTTATTGAGATATATTTTGCTATTACTACATTTTAGAAATTGAAATTGAACTATGTTTTATAGAATGCTATTTGAGTTGTGTATAACTATGTATGTATACATATATATAATTGTTTTTATAAGATGCGACCCACACCTCGTGCCTAGGCCCCAGGATCCTTTGCGCCTAAGTGGGCCTTGAGCTTTTAACAACTTTGTATCTATCGGGTATTATTAGGAGCAGGTAGTTCCATCACTACCGGTGAAATACACACCTGCCCTACCCCTTCTATGATGACCCAGAAAAAGAAGAAAACGATGAAAAAGAAGAAAACGATGAAAAAGAAGAAAAAGAACAAATGTAGTGATTCAACCCCCCCCCCTTTTCTTTTCTGAAACAGTAAGCTCCCTCACCATTCTTCAAGAAAAAATCAGTGCCCACAAAAAATATGGAGTCCTCCTCTTCCTTGATGGATTTTTTCTATCTACAAATTTCTTCCTCTTCTTTACATTAATAGCTTCATTAGCAGCTACATTGATTTTGTGATTTTAGTTGAACTCACAAAAAATTGTGATTTTTATCACCGGGTTTCACGAGAGCAGTTGGTTTCTTTTTTACCAAAAGGGTTTCAATAGTTTCAGTATGAATAAAAATACCGATCGTGAATCATTAAAATGGGGATTCCTTGATAGTGCTTTTGATTAGAGAGTTTCACGAGAGTGGTGGGTTTCCTTTTTACAGAGAGTTTCAAGAGTGCTTTTGATTAGAGGGTTTCATGAGAGTGGTGGGTTTTCCTCAGAGTGTTATGAGAGTGTTTAACTGGTGATGGCAGGAAGAAGAGGGCTCGAGCTTGAAGTACACAGATCACGGGTTTAGGGTATTCTGTGAGGCGCGTGTTTTTTTAAAGGATGTGTTGTTCTTTATTGCAAGGGTAGTTGTAGGAAAATAAATGGTAGAGTGTAAAGAACTAAGATTTTCTAGCCGAGCGAATAAGCACTTGACTTAATGAATAAGCTTCAACCGAACAACTTCTTATAGTTGATCGCATAAGCTATAACCTTATACAACCCATTCAGCTCTTTTCCAAACAGCCCCCGAGTAATATCTATAGATAGTATATCTATCTAATTAGTATTTATGTATTTATCTTCGTTTTAGATAGATTTAATGATATGTTGTAATCATATCACATAAGTATAGGTTCTAGATAGATGCAAAGTTAGTTAGACATGTACCCTGTAGATTTATTCGTGTGACTAATAGAAGAAAAATATATTCCTTCTAGATATTCAGCTTTCACCTTCAAATTCTTTCTTTCTTCAGGGGAATTTGGTTCGTTTCAAGGAATGAAAATGGAATTGATGATGAAAATAGAGTAGAATAGGAATGATTATTTTTATTTCATTGTATTGTATTATTGGGAATTTCCTTCCATGCTAATATTTAAAAAAAAACACCAAGCATCTACAAGACAAAATCATTGCATAACATCTTCATGTTCATACAACACATCTCATCTCCATCCCAACAAGCATCTCCAACATATCTCCATCTTCATCTACATCACAAAAAGCATATCCAACACATAAAATCAGAATCATCTGAATCTCCTACTTCATTTCTGAACACAAAATTGAAATCATCTGAATCTCCTACTTCATTTTTGAACACAAATTTTGAAATTATCTCCATCTCCTATTTCATCTCAAAAAAATGAAGGTAATTTCATCTCTTGACATATTTGTGTTTGGAGTGCTACGTTGGGGTAAGGACTAGGGTTCATGAGAGAGATGAAGGGAGTACTCAGTTTTGCCGGCCGCCATTGATGGGGTTGTAGAAGTAGAGTGATGGTGTTACCATGGAGAAGGGAAGAAGCCAGTGATGATTGAGGGGTGAGAGGTAGACTTGAAGAAAAAGTTTCTATTCCCCCCAAATGGGGGAGGAATGATCTTTACCCATATCTATTATAATGATAGATTAGAAATCTTAAACCAAACACCATTTTTCATCCCATTTCCATTCTAGTTTGAACCAAACATGATCAATGACTGTCATTTCCATTCATTACCTTCTAATATCTCCAACCAAACACCACCTTCTTTCAACTACCATTATAGCCTCCCAAGTTATACATGTCCCCCCATATATAAACAGCCAAGATACTACCTTTTCCATCACTCAAAACTCAAAATTAACTATGAAATGTAAGTGATCAATAAGATTGAAATATCCTGGGACTCAATGGCTTATGATGGGTCAAAACAGAGATAATGGGAGTTAACAGACAGCTAACTCATTTATGGTTATGGTCCACAAATCATATGAACATTTTCATTCACCCTCACAGTCCAACATTAGAGAGAGTCGGGAGACTCCTAGAGAAACTTGAGAAAAAACGTGCACGTTTGGGGCATTCCGTAAATGGTATTACAAAGTTCACCAAGTCATCATCTTCAAGTCACACCATTTAGGAGGAGCATTATGCATGCTCTCATAGCCATTTCCACTATAGCAGCTGAGTGTAGTTACGAGGCAATATGAATGATCCTAGATTCCTAGGGACTGAAGGTACTATCAACAACTATGCATTTCATCATCCAAACGCAAATCAACTACGCAAATATTCAAATCACGTGTCTCCGCTTAAGGAACTATTTTAATCCATAACTTTAACCAAGTCTTTACAAAGCGTTTGGCATTGCCTATTCCTTTTTTACTAGTGATCGCACAAAAACGTTAAGCACTGATTCCAAACTAGGTTTTCTGCTTTAATATTTTAGAATCCCCCTAAACAATCAACTCAGAAAGGGAGTACATTGCAAATTAAAGATAAAAACGAATGATAATCACGATAACGAACACTGACGAGCGATGGAACCCAAATTTATTTATAAAGATTAAAGCTCGAACCTTCGATAGCTCATGTCTGGATCAACGGAACAATGGACGGTTTCTCCTGATTAAGTTTGATAAAAGTTTGCATAAATTCCAATGATGGAGAAGTCAGGCTAGAGCTTGCACAACGTTCGTTAGCAGGGGTTCAGATCCAACAGATTCCGACGGCAAATTCCAGTTTCCGGTGGCGGATTGTAAAGCGAAACGAGTACCAAAAGGATTATTGAGGGGTTTTTGCCCCTGCACGTTGACATCACGTGGATGCTACTCCTTGCGCGCTGTTTTTTTCTCTTTTTGGGCCCATGAATTAATTAGCATAACGTAGTTTTAAAATTGAAATAAAATAAACGTCTATCTAATTGGTTTGAGTTTAGCTTTAAAAATCAAAAGTATCAGTAGATTTTAGATTCAAATTTAATGAGGAATAAAAATCTTTTTATGATCATGGAGGTTCAAATATGATGACTCCAGGCTATCTGCAAAACAGGTGGTCATCTTAAAATTAGTCGGCACGCATAGCAGGTTGAATATCCAGGTCAAAAAAATTGAAATAAAATAACAACATTACATAAAGTAACCTTTTGATGATTTTTTTTGTAAGTTATTGTTTAACTTGTAAACCTTATTATTTTTTTTTATTAACCATGTATACTAGCATTTATTAAAATAGAAAATGTCTTCACACATAATAACCAAATTAATAATATTTAAATACTTACTTCATAATTAAATCAGTCTTCCAAAATAAATCTCACCAAATTCAATCGTGCCTCTTCTTCCAAAGCCCAAAAATTCAACACGATTTCAGAGTCACATACTATCTTTTGAAAGACTTTTGTACTTCTCAAGTGAAGAAAGTGAATGCATTTCACAACCTCATAAGTGAGCATGGAAGTTTTGTTTTGCAAATCCAACTCAGCTTTAGCCATATTGTTCAAGGCGTTTTCAAGCTTCTTTCCAAGAAATATAGATGTGCTATTTAGACCATCAAAAAAAGGATCACCTCGACTTTTCTTTTTATTACGTTGACTAGAACATTAGTCATTACGCAAATTGGGTGGTTGTTCTTGATCTCCAAAATCATCATCTGATTGTTGTTCTTCATCTCCAGAATCAACATCTGATTGTTGTTCCTGATCTTCCATGTTCGCCTCCTCAACCATCTCTTGCTCTATTTCCTTGAGCTTGATCCTTCCCAAAAACAATATACAAATCCTCAAAATTAGGAAATGCCTTGTTTTACCATTTAGTTGAATCTTTATGAACCTGTTCATATCATAAGATTTAAAAATTAACAGAATAGCAGGTAATAAGTAAAATTATAACAAAATAAAATAGCTCGTACCTTAAAATAAGTCTCTCAGATAGTTGGTTCGGCAACTACACATTGTTTCAAACTATCATAATGAAGCCGCTGGTGTTTGTACCATTTACCATATCGTATACAACTTGCTAGTCTTTTTTCATCGTTTTAACTCAACTTTAGCCATTCGATAGCTTCTGTTATGGTTTTAATCCATCATACTTATTCTTAAAATCAAAAGAATTAAAGTGTAGCATCAAACTGTAGCATTACAAAACATAAAGATTAAATTGAATACTAAATAATCATTAACATTACAAAGCATAAAATTAAATTGTAAAGATAAACATAGAAATACAATCATCAAAGTGTAAATATTACAAAACATAAAGATCATAAGGATTAAAAATCATAATGATCAATGTTTTAACATTACAAATTAATCAATAATCATGAATCATCAACTTGTAGCATTCCATTGGTCAAACATGTTTTGTGCCAAATTATTTCTAGATGCAGTCCACTTGGTCTATGTCCCAACAAAACTTATTTTATCCTCATTTTGGAGTTCATATTGGTGTCCATCATCGTCGATTTTTCTGTCCATCCCTTGTTCATTTTCAAACGGGTCGATTGGCTTTTTTATGCCTTACATAATTATGGAGGAAATGACATGCCATTATGGTGTTAATATTCATTTCAATGAGATGATACGAGTTATCTTTTAAAATTCTCCACCTTACTTCCAAATACCAAAACCTCGTTTTATAACATTTCTTGCCGAAGAATATTTCATGTTGAGAGATCCTTTTGGAGTAGTTGGTTGGTATTCATCACCCTATTCATGTAAATGATATCTTTGATCTATATAAGGGTTGAGAAAACTCTTTCCATTCGTGTATCCAGCATCTACCAAGTAATAATATGGCATAGGCACCTTCAACACATTTGGCCTAAGAAAAGTATCTCGAAGCACTCTGTCATCAGTTGTTGACGCCTCCCATCCATGTAAGACATAGATCCTTAACATATTTGCTGTAATATCATTCTTTATTGTTTGTCCTCAAGTGGCACTAATGTGAATCCCAGTTTCATGTAATATGAACAAATCTTCAAAGAATCATCAATGGAGAAATCATGTTGTCATTGATATTGAGAGAGAAAGTTACAAACTGATACGCATACAAATGAAAGTTCAAAGTTGCAAAACTAACTAAAAGAAGTATTTATACCCTAAAAGTATTTACAAGATAAGCCCTTTAACTTGAACATGTTTACATTTTAAAACCCAACAACCTCCCCCTATGTAATCAAGTTGCAAAATTTACACAAACCTTCTTCTTCTCTTTCTAAGCCCAAAATAAGTTTCAAATCTTTTGATGAGCTTTTTGAATTACAATTTTTCTTCAATACAATCTAAAAGCTCTGGAAATCAGCTCTTTATCTTTTTCATCCATCTTCACTTTCTCCCTTTTTATCCACATCAAGTTTGTTCTTCAACTGCATCTTGCCAATCTTTAGAGTACCATTAGAATAGCTTGCAATCTCTCCAAATCTCATGAGACTTATTTCACTTTTACCATTCATGTACTCCACACTGAACTTTGGTTCTTCTAAGATCATGTATAAAGGAAAATTTTCAACATCGGACAAACTCTGGTTAGGATTTAGCAAATTCACTTTTCTCTCGTTACTTTCTACACCAATCTACAAATAAATGATATACGAGTACTTCACTTGTCTTTTCAAGAATCTGATCATATGAGTCAAGGCAAGAGTAAACATCTTCTGGTCTAATAGTTCTCTGACGTAGTTCAAAGTACATAAACTCCAAATCTTCTAGATATAACAAATGAAAATCCGCTTTAGAAAATCTCCATATTCTTCCATCTTGATTTGTGACATGAAAGGTTGGATACCAAACATGTACCAACCTCTTTTTATAAACTTGAATAATGGAATTATCCTTTGCTTTGACTTAATTACATGTTTACTTTGAGCTTGAGATCTCATCATATATATATATATTCAACCTGATGATCCTTGTTGAATTCGGTGATTCCCATAACCTTTACAACATCCAACTTCTTAGTTTTCGGGGAAAAAAAATCTTCCTCTCAAAATCTTCTAGAAAGTCAACTTCTGATTCTAGAATGCTCCCACCTTTTAGTTTGTGTTGACTATGCCGGTGTACTTTTAGTTCTGATAGACTGCCCCGTTTGATGTATTGAAGGTTCAGGTTGTTGCTCTCTTTCAGTTGATTATGGACTTCCCTTATTTAACTGGTTTATTATATCAAAATCTCCTTCTTCTTCATACTCATTATCAGAAAAAGTAAACAAGTCTTCTATCTCATTTTGACCTGTAACTTGAATGATTCTAATTCTTCATCATCAGACTCTATGGCCACAAGTCAACAATTTATCAGCTAAAATCTTCTCTTCCGTCCTTTTATCAGCAACCTCATGCTTTTCAACCACTGGTTCTATATTCTGATCAACCACAATTTCCATTGCATCAACTTGAGTACTACCTTTAGATCTCTGAACATTCTCAACATCTACATCTAAAATTCTCAACCCCAACTAATTCAACTCAGGTACTAGTTCCTTCAAATAATCTTTGGCGTTTCATCTACCCCTCATGGTAGTTTTGATCATCAGGATCATCATGTCTTCTTTTTAACATACCCGCCTAAGTTTTACAGTTATCCTCCAAGGTTTGAACCCTTTTAGATAGAATACATAACGTTTGTTGGAGAGAATTGGAAGTTGACTTGATCAAATTAGTGACATTCATGAAGTTGTTTTTGACTTCATCTGAATTCCAAAAAATCCAGTCTTGCTCACAACATCACTTGAAGCCTCAGTTTGTCTTCTCAGTATACCAACCAAATCCACATCTGTAGGATTAACCTCTGTGGACTGAGAAAGAAGCTTTGCTTATGGTAAAGAATTTAACTCTTTAGTAGACAAATCTTCCGGTTGTCTTTCAGGTGGTTA
Organism: Cynara cardunculus var. scolymus; assembly: GCF_001531365.2. Taxonomy (NCBI): domain Eukaryota; kingdom Viridiplantae; phylum Streptophyta; class Magnoliopsida; order Asterales; family Asteraceae; genus Cynara; species Cynara cardunculus. The sequence goes on from NC_037538.1 coordinate 18,115,462, forward strand.
TGGAGGTGGTGTAGGTGGTGTAGGTAACACTTCAGCAACACTCTTACGTTTAAGCAATCTTTTCAACTCATCAGACTGCTTGCCGTAGAATTTTGTATAGCTTTCATTGTAGTGGCTAAAATATATCTAGAAACATACGGATAAACAACACCTGGTCTACGTAGGATACCAATTTGACCTATATTTAGTACTGGCGTGATGTTAACACTTGTAGGCATGCATGTATATGCGCATTTGTGTATATGAGTATATGCATGCATGGAAATGTATATGTGAATATGTGAAAATGTGAGTATGTACATATATGTATATGTATGCATACATGTATGAGGTGGTATGTGAGGTGGGGTTTTATTTTAATAAACCTTCCACCGCCTTTATGTGGAAAGGTATTTAAAGTAAAAATGTTTTGAAAGGAAATTTCAATTGCCATTTCTGGAAAGTCTATAAGGAGAAAGTGAGCTTCCGTGTGAATTCCTGGCAAAGGTAAACACTAATTTTGGGATCAATTGGAAGTTGTTTTCTATGTGCATATTTCATCTTCCAAAAGTTGCTTAAGGTGAGTTTTTATAAGGCTTTGAAACTGGTTTTGATCATTTGAGGGTACCTTGTTTCTGCATATTGTTGTAAGAAGAATTGTTATATATATTATTGGTATCAGAGCCTATTGATTGATTATCCAATCAAAATGATCATTTAAAATCTCTCAATATTTTATTCTTCTTTCTCATAAAAAATTCTCTCTTCATCTTAAAAATTTTCAATGGCCAACTGGAATTCCGCTTACAATGTTGGTTCCCTCACAAAGCCTCCAACTCTTCAACGAGAGGAGTATCCTCAATGGAAGATCAGAATGGTAAATTTTCTGGAGGGAATGGATAGGAATCTCCTGCGATCCATACAGGAGGGTCCCTACATTCCTCAAACTCTAGTTCCAAGAGTTCCAGGAACAAATACCACAGYTGAAATTCCAGCATATTACATGCCAAAGGATGAAAGAAATTGRGACGAAGATGATAGAGAAAGAGTCGAAACTGACAGAAAGGCCAAAAGATTGATAATCATGGCCCTACCTAATGAAATCTTTCAATCCCTCGATACATGCTCCACTGCAAAAGAACTTTRGGACGAATTGGCAAGTCAACTGGAAGGAGGAGCAAAGACGAAGAAAAATCGTAGAGCACAATGTCTCAACGATTACACCAACTTCAAAGCCCTCCCTAATGAACCCATACAAAAGACTTATGATCGCTTCAACACATTGATAAATCAATGTCGTAGAAACGATATCATCAGAACCAAGGAAGAAAACAACGTTTTATTCCTAAAAAGTCTAAGCGATGAATTGACTCAGTTATCCATGTCTCTACAAGCAAACCAAGACTTAGATGGGTGGTCTCTTCATGACGTGTATGGAACTCTTGCAGCACAAGAGAGCGACATTATGAAGAGAAAGGTATCCATTGGAGGACCTCTTGCTCTTGATGCCGATGAAAAGGAAAAATCAAGGACTCCTACCAAAGAACACAAGAAGAAAGGCAAGAAAGCATTGCTTGTAGAATCAGAATTTGAAGAGGAAACTTCTGAATCAGATGATGAAATTAAAGCTTTTGCCAAATCATTGGCCTTGATTACAAAACAGTTCCAAAAGAAGTTCATCAAAAAACCCTACGAACGAAAAGAGTTCAAAAGGGAAAAGTTCCAGTCATCCTATGATAGAAAGCCATCCAAATTCTATCAAAGGGACGAAAGAAGAGATGGAAGAGAAGAAAGGGAAGAGAGAAGAGAATAGAGAAGAGAAGAAAGGAAAGAGGACAAGGAAGGAAAGAAAAATGACCTTCGATGCTTCAGATGCGAAAAACTTGGTCATTTTTTTAAAGAATGCAAAGGACGCTTGATCAAGGATGCTGATTACTATAAGAACAAATACAAGTACAATTCAAGAGAGCGAAGCTTGATGGCCGAAAAAGAAAACTGGGTGTCCGACTCTTCATCAGATGATGAAGATAAAGCGCTCATTTGTCTAATGGCCACGTCCAATGCAGAATCCTCCTCCAACTCTGATGACCAGGTATGTGAGTCTTACTCAAATGAAACCAACTCTGTTCCATCTGAACTAGAGTTAAGAGTAATTCAGCTTTCAAAAGATTTCTTGAAACTAAAAGAAAATTTAAGTTTTGTAAAATCTGAAAGAATAAAAGCGGAAAAAGAAGCAAGTTTCTACAAAAGAGAAACTGATCTTCTAACCGTAGAAAAGGATGATTTAGCAAAAGAAAAAACTCGCATTAGCACCCTTAAGAAATCAGAAGAAGATAAGCTTCTGGAATTGAACAAGCGTATAACTAAGGAMCTGGAAAAGAAAACTAAGGCCTTAAAGGAATCTGAGGCAGAAAGACTGAATTCAGTAGCTCTTAAAGATTTCTTTCAAAAGGAGCGAGAAATCCTTCATCAGAAGCTTCAAACCAATGAACTTTTGATGAAAAAGTATAAAGATGCACAAGAAGTTTTTGAAAAACTAAACGGCCAAAAGGATACGTAAGGGATCAGATTCAATGAATTAGATTCATTCATCGAACTAAAGAAATCCACCCTTGAATCCACTTTCAAACTTGGATGCATTCAAAAACCCGACTTCTCTCCAAAACCAAAAGCTAATTTCAAAAGAGTTAAAGTCGATGGAAAAACTGTCGTTTCAAGACAGAATTTTGAAAATGTGGTCTACGAGCAAAGTACTTGTGATAATGAAATAAATGACACTTCTAAACTAGAGATTGTTGAAAATTCAATTGAAAATTCAGAATCTCTGTCTGTCAAATCTAATTCATTAGCAAGTACCCGTTGATGAAAAAGAAAATCCGAATGATAAACCATCAACTGATGAACCGATGAATCAATCTAGTGAAATTGAGAATTCATCGAATTCAACATTGATAAAACCTCAAGAAGATCAAACTGAAGCATCAACCTCTAAATCCACATCTTCCACTCCAATCCAAGTTAATTTTGATTTTGAGAAATCAGCAAGAGACTTTCTTGACTCTGAATCTGAAGATGAAATAAGTTGTGAACCACAAAAGATCATTGAGACCAAGAAACCTAAAAATTTCAAGTCCTCAATGAAATCTGGTAATCCTTCATCAATAAAATCTTCAGACAAAGGAAAGGGAAAGGTGAAAGATGTTAGATCTGCCAAAGAAAACTTAAAAGGCCCTAGTACTCCATTCAGGTTCATCAAGTTTACCCGTGAGCAAAAACAAAAGTGGTCGACCTCTGATAAACTTAATCACAACTCTTCTTTCCATCTAGCTGAAGAAAAGTCCACATCCCTCAGAAGAAAAGAAGTAAAGTCCAAGCCTAGAACCGATGCTAGAACAGGATCCATACCTATGTTTACTTCTTCATTTTCATCGAATAAAAAGTTTAGACAACCGCACCAAAAGCATCATTTTTGTCAATGTCTAATTCTTTTACAAAACCTGAGGAATCACATGTTGACACATCACTGTCCCTTCACACAACACGTTTATCGATATAAAGTTGGAACCAATGAAAACGTGAAAATGCCCAAATCAAAGGGCAAGGGAAATTCAAA
>NC_037538.1:18119153-18133072 GCF_001531365.2 Cynara cardunculus var. scolymus
CTTTTCACAGATCCTCTGTGATCGCTTACAGAGGCTCTTTGAACGGATCTTCTATCGATATTTCTTCTTAGGATTTTAAATGGTTTTTTATTCGAGGGGGAGCCATGGAAGCTGGCTCAGAGGGGGAGTTTTTGAAATGAAAATCAAACCACAGAAGGTGCCAAAAGTTTTGAAGTATCTTGTTCTCAGAGGTCAACTCATCAGAACCTCTGGCGCTTCTAACAGAGGCTCTGTGGGTTTGAGCTGAGCAAGTACTCATATCTCTGTGGATTTTCAAACCGTTTAGGTAAAGGTGTAACATATTAGAAGGCCCGGCACATATCACAGAGGCTCTGTTACCCTTAGGCCTCTAACAAAACTCTCTTAATAATTCTTGTCCATTGATATGGTGCGCGTGGTTCTGTGGATAAGGGTTAGAACTTACCACGCGCGTGTCAAAAACGGGGGCGCACGTCATCAATCGCGCGTCTTCCCAACACGGCGTGTCATACTTTTGAGCCGTTTCAACCCAAAACCACTCATCACGACCTTTCGTCAAAATAAATGGTTCAATTCAAAATTTCTCACTATAAATACCCCTTTCCCCCAAATCAAAAATCTTTACAAATACTCTCACTCTCAGACGAAGCTGCAACTTACGAATTCTCAAACAAACCTGCAAAAATGTGTTCCTGCTCAGCCTCAGCTCAGTCCGTCAACGTTTCGAGTGACAATGAAGTAACACAGGCCCATGCTCTAACGTCTCACGCCCTATCTTTCGTTCAAAATCGATACGAGAAGGTCGTGCTTGTGAAAAAGCCCAACAACTACTACTTCGTTCCTTCACAAATAGGTTTCCCAGAATTTACTTTCACCCTATTAGAAATTCTTCGCAACCATCCTCTATACTATGCCCTGTCTGCCACCAAACCAACACCTGAGTCATACATAACCCAATTCTTTCTAAGTTCTTATATAACAACCATAGACGACACTGGCCTGAGCATTGTTGGCTATGCATCTCACCCTACCAATAAATCATTAGTGCCAATGGAACTTAATGTGGAAAAACTTCGAACAGCTCTTCACTTACCCACACTGAAAACTCTTAATTTGGATGCTTTTGCTGCAACCCCGACAGATGAGGAATTAATTCAATTCCTTGAATTCCATTCTTATGCGACCCAAATTGTCAAAAGAACACAGTTCAAGTGCAAAGGACTTCCCCCTATCTGGAATACCTTATTCTCAATCGTAAACTGCTGCTTGACAGGGAATGTTGGAAGCCACGACCAAACCTCCCACGCAATGCTCTCAATCGTATATGGGATTTACTTCAACCTGCTTCTCGATTACGCACAACTTATATTTGAGGATATGGTTGGATTGATCAAAAATAAATGCGCAACACAGAGGGGAGAAAAGTCCAAGGTCAAGACGCAGAAGAAGGTGAAGGAAGACCTCAACCGTCCAAACCTCATTCTACAAAGGTTCTTTGGCCTCATCTTTGGGGATTTGATCGCAGCAAAGCTACCTTCTGTCGAGCCTAACGCGAGGCTATATCCTTTCAARGAGTTCCATCCAACTGAGCATGAGCAAGGGTACAGAAGCCCCAGACCACTATCAAAAGCCATGCTCAGGTACCTTAGTCATGAAGATAGGAAATCCTATAGACGTGGATTCAGGAGGCCAGAGCCGGTCCCTGAAACCCCTCCAYGCATAGGAAYCCCCCTAGGTGAGAGTGTACAAAAAATGAGGGTAGAGGGAYGAAYGGAGGAGCCAGAAGCGGCTGGAAAGGTGAGTGAGGCAGGCCCTAGAATACCAAGTCCCCCACCCAAGAAGACTAAGAAGACACAGAAGGGTGTCGACTCTTCTGTGAAGAAAAAGGGGAAGAAGAGGCCCGCAGAGGAAGAGGGCCCAAGTAGTCCTCTGCAGAAGCCAAAGAAGAAGAAATCAAAGAAGGCCCAACCCATAGAGGTTGTGGTCACAGAGGCTGTTGTTCAAGAGAGCCCCACAGAGGCTACTCCGAAGCGCAGAAGGTTGCGCAAGGTTGTTCAAGAGGAGTCCCCAACAGAACAGATCCAAGACGTTCTCTTCCATATTCAACAAGAATTCAAAACGCCAATAGACGTGACAGTGTTGGGGAAAGAAGTCGTCTTAGACGAAGAAGAAGAAGAAGAGATGGAGTTAGGTGAGGGAGAAAAAGATACCGAAGGTACACATCCTAGCCCTTCTCCCAGTGCTACCCATGCTACTAGGGGCCCTGTTCTAGAGGGATCTCCTATTGAAAAAGGCGCGCACACGCCAAGCCCAACCCAAGCTAACCTCGCAGAGGACATTCTTCAGTCCTCTGTCGATCGCACAGCCGGGCAACCACCTCATACTCCAACATCCTCTCAAAAGGATGTTGGTTTTACTACAAGAGTCCCATCGCCCAAGGACTCAGCACAACCAAGAGAGGCATCTGTTGCCTCTCCACACATGAGAGATCAACCAGAATATGCTTCAGAGGCATATGTGAGAGTCACCGTGACAGAGGGTCTAGAACGCCCAATGTCCACACTCGATCCCTCTGCCATGTTAGGCTCTGAACCTACAAGGCACGATATCGACAGAACACCGGTAGGCTCTCCTCACAGAGAAGTCTGAGGATCTGGTGGAAGTCCCCGAGCAGACTACGACAAACCAGTCGCTGAGGGCGCCTCTCACTCCATGGCTACTAGGTCACCATGTGTTGGTGATCTAGGTTCCCAGGATACTTATATGACGAAGGGGGAGCTACAAACCTTCGCCACAGAGGTATTCAAAAAGATGGACGGGTTGAAAAGCTTGTTTATCTCGCGTACAACGACAGAGGATCTCGCCCCCATCACAGAGGCTCTGAAGGAGTTGAGCTCTACAACTGCAGAACTCAAGACAACTCTTTCAACCCTTCAGAGCTCTGTCCTACAAAAAGATGACCTCTCCAAAGCCTTTAGCTCTCTGTCACTCAACCCTCTTCGATCCAGACGCTAAAGACCGACCTATCAGAGGTGGCCGCCCATTTTGCTGCTGATTTCGTCTATGCCGGCTACACAAACTATTCCACGTTCAAGGAGGAGATCAAGAACATGTTCTCCTCTGCGGTCACCTACGGCATCGACACCAAATCCTCCACGGAAAATATCAACCATCTAGCCACTCGCAGAGAGCTAGATGCAATGGTTGAAGCCCTAGGAGATATCGTGAGCAAACACACAGATCAACTTCTCGCAGAGGCCTGAGCCTCCAACAAAGCCATCAGAGATTGCACTTCAAAGCTCGTGAAAGAGGGTGACTCCTTCAAAAGAGAAATTTATCGAAGCATCTCAAAGTTGAAGTGGTCGACAATTGATATAAGCCACGCCTCTGTGCTTGCTGAAGAGGTAATCAAGAAGATGAAGAAGGCGGCCACCAAAATTCTAAAGAGATTGGAGAAGGCTCCCCTTGATACTTGCAAGGTAGAAGCCACCAAACACCATGACGATCAAGGAGGTGATGACCATGATCGTCATGAGGGGGAGAAGAAGGCGGAGAAGAAGGCTGAAGAGCCCAAGAAGAAGACTTCTGCCAAACCACTCAAGATAGTGGACTMTGCAGCTACCTTGTTCTCAAAAGGCAAAGAAAAAGCACCAGAGCCTAAGGGGAAAGGCAAAGGCATAGCTGTAGAGGAGACACCACAGAAGGGGTCGTCAAGCTCAGAGACACCAGAGGAGATAAACGAAGAAGAGTACAGCGACCCAGAGCTCGTCAAAGCATTAAAAGTGTCATTGGCATAGGCTAAAGCAAGAAAGGGCAGAGCCCCCATACCAGAGCAGGTGAAGGCTCATCCAAAAAGGCACAGGAAACGTCCACGGGTAAGTTCGACGCTCTGCAAGAAACTGTCAAACCTATCCTTGCAGAGGGGTCCACCCGGAGGCCAATACTTGAAGAAGAAGAAGCCAAAATGACAGAGTCCGCCACAGTAGGAAGGGTCTTTGAAATCTTTGAATCGATGAGCAGGATTCCCATGCAACAAGTTCGCACAGAGCCTGCTACTACTGTGGAAGAGATTCTGCTGTGGAGAAACTCTGCAGTAGACACAGAACCCCCTATGATCCAGAGCTCACAGGTATACCTTCTGCCGCTGCCAAGTTTCAATTCTCTAAACTTACATGGCCACGCGAGCAAGTCTTCTCAGAGCACGTGATTACATCACTTGAAACAATTTCTCCAAGGACCTTGCTGAAGAAGACAGTGCTCTATGCTCAGTACGTCGTAAGGAGGGATGATGGCAATCTTTATACGTTCACAGATGCTGACCTCCACAACCTCTGTGTATTTGATCTTATCTTCTTGCACAAAATTCCCAACAAATACATGGAGAGGAGGTCAAGCTATTCTCTATCGCTCAGAAGGCTTATCGAGGTTATGCGCGCACAAGTGAAGTATTACAGCCAGAAGGACTTCGAAATAGCGATGAGGTTAGCCCATTCAGATCTAAAGATTACCCCTCGGAACAACAGGCCAGGTTGGATACTTAGGTGTCATCCCAACTCCATTGTTCGCAACCCCGTTTTGGGTTTGTGTTCTTGGACAAAGATGACATCCTAAGGTTCTTTGATCCAACAGAAGCGAACAAGTACTCCACAGAGACCCTTGAGTGGATATTCAAAAGAGTGCTGGCAGAGGTGAACAAAGGGCATCTAAGAATGGATGAAGTGTCTGGCATTCTGGAAGCTATCAAAGTACAAGTCAACTTCAGAGAATGGATCTTCAATGTCTACAGAACCATCAAGACTGACATGCTATATGTCGTAGACGACTATCCAGAGGTTGGATAAACTTCTGTAATAGTATTGGCCTAAGCAACACAATTTTGTAATTTTTTCATCTTGTAATTCTTTTCAGAGGATGAATTTTTATCTCCTCTTGTAATTCTTTCAATTAAGTCATTTCTTGCATTAAATTGTCAATTTTTACTTCTTCATACTTAGGGGGAGATTGTTAGCTCTCATATTTCATTTAATGTAAAAGTATGAAAACGTATTATTGCAAGTGTTGACAGAAGGGTTCATTCCACAGAAGACCACAGAGGACCAACAACAGAAGATGTTCAATCGTACAAGTCAAGAGTGACAGAACCTCTGTTGTCTATCACAGAGGTTCTGGAAACTGGTCCTCTGGCATCAAAAGCTTACAAGTCAAATGCAGTAGAGCCTCTAGAATAGCTCACAGAGGGTCTACGGGTTTATCTTCTGTGAAGAACCACTTCTTACTATTTTACTTAGGTTAGTTAGCTGCACGTGTTTCTCACGTGACTATGTTAGTAATCAACTTTATTTGGACGGCTTGGATCGTTTCACACGTCTAGGTCATGTCAGAGAAGTCGTTAGGAACTAGTATAAATAGCAGCTAGGCCTTTGTAATTTTGTGTGCTTCCTGTATTGTAATTGTCAATATTTTCAATCAATTGAAAATGATTTGAAGCTATTCTCTCGTGTTCTTCATATTCATCATCTGTGTGTTCTTGATTCATTAATTACTCTGTTTGCTCTTATACTGTTTCCGCTGCACTGTTATTGTTTTTAAAAGATCATCCAGAGTATTTGGTTAATATCAAAACTGAGTTTACAGGTCCTAACAAGATGTATTTTGTTAATATAGATATCCAACTTGTTGACCTCTTTCGAAAGTCCCTAGACGAGAAAATATTTCTTTTCCTACTCAGCAAGACGGTTATGCTGAATTACACCACCTAAGGCATACTCAAATCAACCAGAGACCCTTTCTGTCTCTGTTACATGCAAAAAGTTGTAAAATTTGGCAGAGAATCCAACATTTTTATACAGAGCCTCTGGTTCTAAAGACCAAAGACTCTGAATGTTGAAAACACTGGCATTCTACTTAGCTAAACATTCACTTTGCACACTGAGCCTCTGTTTCACAAATCCTTTGGAACTAGAGCCCTTCTGGTCCAAAGCAACCTCTTCCTCGTAATCCAAGTGTGCTTCAAACACAAACAGAACCTCTAGTTCTAAAGTCAAGAGCTTCTAGATTCAAGGACTTAAGTACCACAGCCCCTCTAGTCCTACATGTTCACAATATCCATCATATTTTGGTCATAATACTTCATATTTTGAATCATTATTGTAACTAGGGCCTCTCTATGAAACCAGAGCCCCTATGGTCCAATAGACCATGTCCATAAACAAAGTCTTTTAGCTCAAAAATCAACTAGAGACTTTGGCCCACCAACCCTTTGAAACCAGAACCCTTCTGATTGAACTAAGAGTTCATTTAAGACTACAAGTGTTCTCATAAAGTAACCAGAGCCTCTAGTTCTAAAGACTAGAGCCTCAATTCCACTAACTCTTCGCAATTAGAGCTCCTACGGTTCCGTTAGAGAGCTTCAAAGACCAAGTATTATGCTCCTAGTACAACCAGAGCCTCTGGTCCATGACACAAGAGCCTCTGGACACTAAGTCCTTAAGACGAGAGCCCCTCTCATTTGATGGAACTTAATATTGGCTCTCTAATCCCTTATCCATATCACCCATGTTCACAACCAGTGGTTGTATACACTAGAGCCTCTAGATCATAAAAAGACCATATTCTTAATTCAAGGGACAACCATGCTACTCAAACCAACCCAGAGCATGGTTTAAGAGGGAGCAAATGCATTTTATTTAGTCTTAAATTGGTCAAAGTACAACTGGAGTCTTTCTGCTTTACCTACAAAGAACTTCCAAGTGATCCCTCATAGATTTAGGCCAACCAGAGCCACTGGTTCATCTGTCCAGAGCCTCTGGGACAAGAAATGCTTATACATTGTAAGATTTTTGAGCTTCAAGTACAAGTAGAGCCCCACTGGTTGAACCTCAATACCAACCAGAGTCTCTCTGGTTCTTCTACCATGGATCTGGAATTTTTTCTAAGGGTTCCAATGAACATCCAGAGCCTCTGGTTTATTAAATCGCAATATTCAAAGTCCATATCAACTTCATGACCAACCAGAGACCCTCTGGTTTCTCATCAAGGCCAACCAGTGACCCTTTGGTTCAACTATGAAGAGTCCTTGGACACTTCATCCTTCATGACCAACCAGAGCACCTCTAGTTCAACCAAAACTTATATTAATTGCAAACCTTTTGAAATGATGAAATGTTGCATCTATTATGACTAAAGACTATACAACATAGGTTTTTAGAAGACCAAAACTTCGTAATTAGCATTAATCTAACAATTAATTGAGATTTTCTCTATATATATATACATATATAATTGATAAATATCCTTATTGTTGGGACTTCCGCCTCATCGTTCCCTCGAGCCCGTCAAATCCGCGTTTCTTAAACCCAACGCTCCTGTAGCAATGCAGGAGCATCCCACATCGGTGAGGCTAGGGGGATTCGTCTTCCTTATAAGGAAGGGGGGATCTTACTCCTACCAGTGACGCGTTTTAAAGCCGTGAGGGGTTGTTGCCGAGAGGGGCAGCCCAAAGCGGACAATATCATGTGGGCGGTTCCCTAGTTTTCGGTCCAACAATTGGTATCAGAGCTAGGGCCGCACCAATGTGGGGGGGGAAAATGTTGGGACTTCCGCCTCATCGTTCCCTCGAGCCGGTCAAATCCGCGTTTCTTAAACCCAACGCTCCTGTAGCAATGCAGGAGCATCCCACATCGGTGAGGCTAAGGGGATTCGTCTTTCTTATAAGGAAGGGGGGATCTTACTCCTACCAGTGACGCGTTTTAAAGCCGTGAGGCGTTGTTGCCGAGAGGGGCAGCCCGAAGCGGACAATATCATGTGGGCGGTTCCCTAGTTTTCGGTCCAACACTTACGGATAATTATCTACACGTAGGTCATCCATCAAAGTCACCAACCTGTGGCCACAACCCTGGTCACAACTCTTCCCCCATACAACACCCTTCCACATAACCATGTAATCAACCCCATAATGACACGTGCCCCTATCTATGGCCACAATCATGATCATAGGATGTTGTTATGGCTCACGATCAACAAAAATTACCTTTTCAAGTTGTCAGACGCCCTTTCACCTTTTCCATCTTTTCTCCTCCCCATCTTATATATATACACCCCTACTCCCACCATTAAACTTTTACGTTTACGGTATATACCTTCTTCTCCGATGACCTAAACCTACAAAATGCAATCTATAATTACCATCTTGCAAACTGTTACAAATGGCCTCCTCATTTGCATCACATGATTCGAACAAAAATGAAAGCCAAGTACAGTCAACCGACACAGATAGTTGTGCCATTATCTTTCTCCCAATCAAACCAAACAACCACCACATTGACCTTCACCCCCAACTCTTTGAAGACCAATTTGCCATTTGGCTAGAGTTCTTCCAAAACTATGTTCTACAACCTGCCCTCACACTCTCGAAAAATGAGGTCTCGATTCGATATGTGCAACAATATTGGCACACATTTCACTTCTACCCTAAACATGGCATTGTGGGTGACATCGATGCCCCAAATGGTTTGCACCATCAAGATTTCAAGGGCCAAGATCTCCAAACTATTGTTCACCCCGACGAGAAACGAGCTCCAGATCACCCACTACCATGACCAGCCCATGAGTCACGACATTCCTAGCTTCATCAAAATGTTAGCCTACAATCGGGAGATTCGAAACGCTTACGAATTCAAACGACAATACCTTCACCAATGTGGAATATCTTTTTAAGTGTACTAAACAGGGACCTAACATGAAAACTAGGGAGTATGGACAAGAGCAAGATAAACATAATGAAAATTATGTATATTCTTTGCGTCAACCATTCCCTAGACTACGTGCTACTTATCTACAACGAAATCCACACCGACGTAGTCAAGAAGAACAAATCGATGGCCGCGGGAAAACCAGTTTCATCGGTTATGTTCCCTCGCTTCTTGGCCCTCTTCATCAAGGATGCGATGAGGGAACATAATCTGCCAGTCGATGGACCCTTCATCCCATAGTCCATCATGACGAGTCATCGCCCCATTATTTCAAAAGATGGCTACTCTACCGATAGGTCGCTCTCAGGGCTATGTTACAGATCATACGAGAGACCTACGACACCCTTAGGCCATACCTAAGCTCTACGCTGATTCAACAACCGAGATCGGCTAACTTGGACCATATAAGAGCCGTCCCAAAATGATCGAGGGATCCCAGGGTGAGAGGACTGAGACTGATGATGACTCAGATGATGATGATCGTCCTCCCACCTTCCTCAAACCCGTACGTGCAATATTTGAGCCTGTTCAAGTTGAAGAACGCTTAAAACATCGACATGATACCCCTCTCTCAACTTCTTGGGCTTCCACACTCTCTATCCTCAGCAACCAAGTCTAGAGGGATATTAAAGGGAGACTGCCCAGTTCGAACCTAACCCTATCCATCCATCCAAAGGCCACTCTTCGGGTTTCTAGACATAGCACTGTTGAGGAAACACATTTCCATCACCCCTCTCTCAACAGAGAGATGATGAAGATATAAGGGACCCTTCTCCTCAGGGCTTGATATCATCTACACACTCGAAAGCATTCATTGGTTCTTGCTTTGATTTTCCCCAAGATCGTTCAGAGAGATCTCCCGTTTATGCACCAACCCCATCGATATGTGGTCTATCGACAGGGACACATACGTATTTCCATTTATCGGACTCTGAATCTGATGAGGTGGAATATACTATGGGAACATCCTGAGATAGTTCTTCCTTGGAAGGCTATCAAGGACAAGATAGAAGTCCTTCCTTGCCCGACATCCACATAGGCATCGATGGAGGCGCCTCTGGATCCGAGGCTTAACCCATGGCATTCGTTATCGTGGGGATTACCCTTATTGCCGAGTTGGTCACAAAGGCTGAGTTCCAAGTCTTTGTTGATTCAATTCAGCGGTCCTTGGAAGATCTTAAACTCACAATCACAAGGGTTGCTGAATCCAAACCCACCCATCATATCACCCAAATTCAGCAATCCATCGCCTCTCTAGAAACTCAATCAGGAGACAACACCACCCGCCTTCATCAATTAAAAACTTTGATGACAAACTTATGGTCACCAGATTCAAAACACTTTCATCCCAAATATCAGCCACAGACGCTTCCATCACTTCACTCTCAGAAGCCATACAAAGCCTCATCCCACCATCCATCACCAACCCTTCCTATGCAGCACCTCCTACCAATGAAGCATTCACTTCCTTCACTGCAGAGGTGAGGGAACTTATATCATCCATAGCCACAATCATACCTGCCACCACCACCAAGATGTGTCTTCTTCATCAGATCTGGTCTCTAAGGTCGATCTCCAAACATTCAAAGAGAAATGATGTCCAAGTTCAACAAGATCAAGGCCAAACTTTCACAGCAACATGCCCTCATTGATACACTCGTCCATCGGCTAGAGGAAGATAGAAGAATGATGACTGCGAAGCTTTATGCTTCATCGCTTCCAAAGAAGAGGAGGCCCTCTGCCTCATGCTCTACAGAGGGTCGCTCCAAGCCTCCAAGACATGAAGACCAAGACCCAAATGACTAGGGTTTAAGCCCTCATGAGGGGGAGACACCATCCATTGCACCAATGACCACCACTCCAGCTCCATCACCATAACAAACAGATCCATCAGCTTCTCCAGCCCAAGGTCCAGAAGCGATGGAACCATAGGCTCTGCCCTCTGATGATGTAAATGCTATAAATATTCTTCCTTTTCCCTTAATTATTTTAGCACCATTTACCTTTGATCCTTCTGTAGGCACCGTCACACCAATTACAAACGCAATCCCCTTATCTGAAGTACCTCTACCAACCTTTGATCCAATATCTACTGACCCTTCACCACCAACCAATGGCGCCTCACCAATTATAATGAGTTCTTCATCACCCCCAGAAATACAACCCCTCACCATACCAACTCAGACTTCACCATCTCAAAACTCAAACACAACCTCCATTCACCCTATCACGTACACCCCCTCCGTCACCAAGCCAACCAGAACCAGAAGCCCAACCTGAACCTGCAACCACCCAACAACCAAAAACTTCTCAACCATAACCACCACCCGTAAACCTAGATGTACAATCAGTGCTTGTAGAAATCCCCTCCTCATCGAGGAAGCCTCTTTCCATGGATAGAGTGCAGAAAGTTGTTTCACAAATGGGGATTTCAAAGAAACATCCCGTAGTACCATCAAGGGAACCCATACTGATGGAAAATATCCATAAGTACCAATACAATGAATAAGAGGAACAGATAATCTTGAACCCACCGAACTTATCTACAGAATCAATGGACTTGATCAGGCACATATTCATGAGACAACACACTCTACCTCCACATGTCGTTTTTTTCAAACGAAGGAGTGAAGACCGTCCTCAGTATCAAGCTTTAAACTTTCGCCAACAAATCCATCAAGTACATCGAGTACACCATTGAGCAGGTCTTCAACGATAACGATTTTATCAATCTCAACCATAGGACTTAAACAACTTGTACGGATACACCATTCAGCGAGAGGATCATGGGATAGAGTTTGGGATGGCTTAAAGATCGATTATAGAGATTATAGGGACTCTTGTAAAGTTTTGAATGAAGAATGATTTTCAAATTATGCTAGAACTTGGCATTGACAGACTCTCCTGCATGGCTCAAAATGAAGACTTTCCTGGATTTCAAGAGACACGTTCTACTTTTGTCCTGACACAATCGGAACTGTGCCTAGTGTACAAGAATGAATATGGCAGCAAGAGGTTCTTTCGACCGATAGGCTTGGATTGTTTCAGAATGTCGTTCATGAAAGGCTAGGAAAAAACCACGTAACAATGAGAGAAGAAATTGAGCTAATCCATGGGGTATCTACAGTTATCAGGTATAGAAAGCTGATGATGCAATTTTGGAAAATATTCAATGGAGATCACGAATGAAATGTAATTTTTTTAATCTCTTTTTACTTATGTACTGTATGAAATGATCCGATTAATGGAAAAAACTTTTGACAAAAGGATGTTTCTTTTAGATTATCTTATTATACATAGATAGCTATTTTTTTCTCGTTCATAGATAGAAATTTTTTATTTTTCATTACTTAGGTGGAGATTGTTAGACCCCATAATTCTCATATGTAAAAGTAATAAAAAATGTACTAAGTATGGAAGTCTGGAGACCCAATGGAAATCCAGAAGAGGAGCTAAAACTTTCAAAGTGTTGAAGACAAACCAGAGATACGATGAAGATCATCTAGAGAGGCTATGAAGAACTGAAGTACTTAACCTGATAATCATCAACTGTTGAAAAGTTCATCAGGTCGATGAACTTATCCTTTCCATAACCCCTCTCGTTTCAGCAACTGAATAATTTTACAAGTGTCAACCATTGTTCGATCAGATCAATTCTAAGAAGTCGATTCATGAAAAAACCTGATTGGACACGCTAAGTGAAAACAGCTGGACATGGCTCATCACCAGCAAGAATTTGGTTATTCTAGGTAGTTAGAGATAATCATCATCCCTCTTAGATAGATATCTTTTTCTTGTTTATCTCATAGATATCATATCTTAGATTGTTATCTCTTACACTAGATTGCTAGTATAAATAACATTCATATGTCATGTAATCTAGTTGACCTTCTCATTATTGTCTTTATGGATAATTATTTGAATAAAGCTTCATACGTTCTTGAACATCATCCAAGTTGTTCATAACATTATTCACTCAAGATTTAGGTGTTTTTACGTAAATCTGTGAGTCCCTAAATTTCACTGATCAATCTTCAATAAATTTCACAACAATGGCAGATATGGATATTGCATTCAAGAACATCAAGAACATTGAGAGAGAAAGTCAATCTTTACATTTTTGGTCAAACCTCTCTTTACGTATTGAATATACAAATGAGCTTTCTTCATACAAATTATAAAGACAAACCATATTTATATGGTCAAACATCTAAAGACAAGTCAAAGTCAAACCTGTCTAATAAAAGTCAAACACGATGACTTTTACAATTATGGACTATATTTAACTTTCAAGACTAATACAATTAATACTGATTTTCAATCCTAACATTCTCCCCCTTTGTATTCAGACTTGAAAGAAAATTCTGCACTTTGAGTCCTTGTTTGAACTTTGAAACATTATGCACAATATGCCTTCTTTCAAAAGAAATCTTCAACTTGTAGTCTTCAAACAATCAACTGTTGAGATAGATAGCATTCTCCCCCTCGAATGTAGAATCACGGTGATCTTCTCWTTTRACAATGTAGAACAGATTCAAAAACGATCTTCAGAAACACTGTACAAGATGTGATCTTCAAAGGATCTTCAGATAACAAGTCTTCAGTAAACTGTTGTAAAGATGATCTTCACATTCAACATCTCTCAGTTGTTGTAGCACACAAATAATCTTTCAGTAATCATCTTCAGTCGCACTTCTTCTTTTGAGTCTTTTGCCATTATCAAAGTTACTCCCTCTTGATCTTTGCATCAAATCCCCTTTAACAATGTTCGAAAATGAATATTTCATTCATTATTACATATACTCCCCCTTATGATGAAATGAGAATCATTCCATCATACATAAGATGAATGAAATTTTCCGTTTAAACTGTCAAATCATAAAACTGTAAGTAGATCTTTGCAAATCCACTTATTTAATCTTTTCAGATTAAGGGAATGGGAAAGTAACAACTAATTTCAACGTATGAAATTGTTTTCAATTTTATTAAAAGATTGGCCTGTGAGTATAACATATATACTCAGTACAACGGATGTACTGTATATATGAGACTTTTTGATGTTCATCTCACTAGGTCTTCCATTCAATCATCGATAGCTAAAAAAATAGCATATCTAAAAATGTTTTGGCAAATTAACATATAAAATGCTAAATATGTGTAGTGTAAAAGAATAAAGCAATTAATGCTTCT
>NC_037538.1:18133395-18141448 GCF_001531365.2 Cynara cardunculus var. scolymus
CATTCCATAGAGGTATTTCTGATAAGCACTCAGTCCCTCCTAAAATATTGCGTTATGTACATTTGATCACAATGATTGATCAAAAATATTATTTCTTTAAAGCACAATGATCAGATAAAAAACTTGATCAAGTAATTTGGCTTTAAGCACGATCAATAAAGAATGATGCGACAACAATTCGATTATTCGATATGTATGAGAGAAATGAATGAAGATCTGTAAGAACAAGTTTACAGATTCTGATATTAAAAAAATGAATGTATATGAATCAATGTAAAAAAAATATCAGAGAACAAAATTGAATACAAACGAGTGTATTATCACCGAAAAAGATTTTCATATAAGAGACGTGATGATAACAGTTTGAAGAATAGCTGAAACAGGTATTGGAGTTATGTACGACGAGAAATTACGCAAGTAAAATCTCAAGAAATACATGTTCAGAGAATGTACTCATTACAGAAAAAAATCATTATCCAAAACCATTTATTGGACTTTCTAGGAAACTCCCCCTAGAAAGTAGATTAAAGTAATGAATCATTTAASCTCAAAATTTAAAAAGAAAACATTTTAAGTACGGGTTCTAAACTGAGTGTTTAGAAACCACACTCGGTAAAGCACGGGTTCTAAACTGGGTGTTTAGAAGCCTTAGTTGGAATAAAACACAACTCCTCCTGCATCGTGTATCACAAAAATGATATTCTGATCAGCACAAGATGGACACACCTGCAAAATCAGATCAAGTAGATTTTGGTACCCAAACGAACTTGGGTCCTATATTGTTAGTATTGGGTTGGGGTATGTTGTAGTTTCCAAACCATTTATTCCGATAAGGTATTTTCTTTTCAGCACTATTAACAGGATGATTATATACAAGATATGATTCATGCCAGTTATTATAATCATACCTGTTCTTACCTTTTCAACTGTTGTTCTGATAGCTGTTATCTTCATGCCACCTGTTGAACCGTTTGTTATTGACAAAATTATTGGTTCTGCATGTTGAGCACATAATCCTTCTCTTGCTAAGATTTATCAGATCATAAATGGATTTCACAATGCAAGGAAGATTGTTAGTAACAACAGGTGTATGAGATCAAACAGATTAAGACTCATTAACCCAAATGCTTTTAATCTTGGAAGAGTAATTGGGTGATCCAATGACATACCCTTGATAGTACTRATTAGAACGAGAATAGTTCTTAAAAACATTAGAATTAGGACTACTTGAATAACTGTTCGAATAAGAACAATTATAAAAGCTGGTTTTACACTGAGAAGGAAAACCAGTTGAACTTTGAGCACACGAAAAGTCTTTGACTTTTTGTAAAAGTTGGTCTCTTTCTACAGTAACTAAATCAAATTTAATTTTCAGTTCAGTTCAATTAAGTTTCAAGGTCTGTCTTTAGATCATACAATTTCTTTGAAGTATCAGGAGTTTACCTTCTAACTCCTTCTGAAGCATTTCAAACTTTTTTTTCTGATTAATCAACTCTCGTTTCTCTTCATCTGAGCTGCTCTTGTTATTCTCCGAAGCAATGTCAAGCCACTTCCTTTTCTCAGTAAGCTCCTTAGCAATTGTTGTATACTTCTTTGAAGTATTTCTTTTCTCAATAGCAAATTGCTTTTTCTCATCGTCTAAAGCCTTTTGCTTTAGATCAATGCTTTCAGACAATTTATGTAGTTGACTCTGACAGTGTTCAGAGATGTCTTTCTTTTCTTTAGCATTCTTCGCTCGTTCCAAAATGATAAGCTGCTCAAAATCCGAGATTTGTTTTAGAAGCATCTTTGCGTTCAGCTCGAGAGAGTTAATCTTATTTTCATAAGATTCACGATCAATTCCAAACTTTCTTTCAACTTGAATGAATCTTTTCTTCTCCTTCTCAAACTTTGCTCTTTCCATATTCAAATTATTTTCTGCTGTCATAAATTTCTCCTTCTCTAAGTCCAGTAATTTCTTTAGTTCATTCAGATCATTCTCAGACTTATGGAACTTCTCAGTTAAATTATTTATCTCTGTATCATTCCTTAGAGAGTTTTTCTCAGCATTTAGTTCCTTTTGAACTTTTTGAAGTTTATTTGACAAATCTATATTAGACTTAGTCAACCTTTTCAAATCATCATCATAGTTTTTCCGATCCGAACTCAGATTTTTTTCAATCTTTTCAATCTTATATTCAAATTCCTTCTCGATTCGTTCACATTCATTTTTATGATCTTTCTTTAAGTTTTTGATATAATCCTCATTAGCATAATTTTTAATGTATAAGTTTTTGTAATTCTCTTTATGGTTCACAATGCCCTTTTCTAACTCAGCAATCTTCTCTCTCAACTCCTTTATAATATTTGTCATTAAGAAAAAAATTAATTAGTTAAGAAAATTGATTAAAGAAAAACAAACTAAAAGAATTACACAATTTCTGAAAATTCACACATCACTCAATTCTCAAACTCACAAACAGATGAAATGTTAGTATGAATCAATACACCGCATTGTGTCTTAATCCGGTCAAGAAACGACTTAAACCGCTCAAAGCTAACCTCTTATCCGCACAAAGTCCGCTCAAGAAGCAGCTTCTACTCGCTTAACACAGGCTGCTCAACACCTAGCTTCAAATCTGCTTAACAAACAACTTAAAACAGTTTACTGCATGGTCATAATCTGCTCAAACTTAGCCTTTTAAATCGATCAAGATGTTGTTTAAATCACTGCATGAATTTCTTATCCGGTCATTGAATGAAACTAATCCGGTCACTGAATAAAAACTAAACCGATCACTGCATGAAGCTTAAACATGTCACTGTATGAAACTTAAACTGGACACTGCATGAAGATAAACCGGACACAGCTTGAAGATAAATCGGACACAGCTTGAAGATAAACCGGACACAGCTTGAAGATAAACCGGATACAGCTTGAAGATAAACCTTACACAGCTTGAAGCTTAAACCGATCACTGCATGAATCTTAATCCTGTCACTGCATGAATGAATTACTCAACATATACAATGCTGTCCGGATATGTACTCCGGACAAAAAGTCTTGATCAAACAGTCAATCTTGGACAGCTAACAATTGATACATGTAAGCATGTAATTGGACAGCTAACACAAACACCAATCAACAATCCATGTAAGCATGAAATTGAATATTAATTCAGCTTCAAAAAAGAAATGAATTGATACACCGCTCAACTCTCCGGTCTCTTATCCGCTCAACTAAACCGCTCAGCAACAAGATCAAGTTTGGTCAAAATTTTAATTAAAACACAACCTCTAAACCGCTTAACAAATAAGATTCACATATACCTGACAATCAGACTAAGATCAAATCAACAAACAAACACAAAATTAAGAAAAATATGTGCGAACTTTGGATCAAACTTCACCTTTTTTATGAGTTTTTACATGAACACCAAGAACATCAAAATTTATAAATTTCTTCAAATCTCAAATATCGATGATCAAAATTCAAAATCAAAGAAGTAACAATGAATCATTATATAAAACGTACACAATGATCATCATTTTAACAATCAAATGTCCAAGAATGAAAGATTTAAGAAAAATTTGAGAAAAACAGTTAAGAACACTCAAGAACATAAAATCATGAATTTCCAGAAATTTCAGCAACTCTTGATGATTTCTTCAAACAAATTTCGCGGCAAACGTGCTTTGATACCAATTGTTTGTCCTTAAATTCACTGATCAATCTTCATTAATCTTCATAATCATGGCAGATCAGAATATTGCATTCAAGAACATCAAGAACATTGAGAGAGAAAGTCAATCTTTACAATTCTTGTCAAACCTCTCTTTACGTATTGAATATACAAATGAGCTCTCTTCTTTACAAATACAAAGGCAACCTACAATTTATATGGTCAAACATCTAAAGACAAGTCAAAGTCAAACTTGTCTAATAAAAGTCAAACACGATGACTTTTACATTTATAGACTATATTTAACTTTCAAGACGAATACAATTAATACTGATTTTCAATCCTAACAAAATTCTCTTGAGGGGTGGATAGTGTGATAACCGGGTTTTGGTTATACCCTTGAGGTAGTATTTACGTGATTATTTGATTATGTGAATATGTACATATTTGTATTTGTGAAAGTATGTATGCAGGAGATTGTTAATATGCATATGTGTATGCATGTTTTATATGTTAACATGCATAAATTGTGGAAGTTAAAATATGCATGTATGTATGAATGAATTTATATTCATTGATAAGGTTATATATGAATAAGGTGTTAGTGAGAAAAAGAGAATTTTATAATATTTTATTTGGCACCGCCTGAATTGGAAGAGATAAGAAGAGGCCAATTTTATATATTTCTTTTTCAAACTGCCTCTTTTGAATATATAAAAAGGTGGTTTATTTTTTAGGAAGGTTATCTTCAAACCTGGTAAAGAAAACAAAGAGGGAAAGTGTGTGAGTTCCTTCTAAAAAATTTAGAAGCTGGAAATTTTGGGTTAGAAGTTAAAGCTTTTATTCCATAAGCTGAGTTTTTGCTTAAAACAACAGTCTTTGAAATTGTAAAGATTACAGGTTTTTGTGTGGAACTGATGATAATACTATGCAGTCGTATGTGTTTATTTTATGAAGATTTAGAGGCTAATAAGAACCTGTAGATGGACAGTGTTGTTCGATGAAAGTGTGTCTAAACCATTTGTGACTGAAAATAGTATTTTTGTATCTTTCAAATGAGGTTAAAAACCTGGAAAAGATATTGTTGTGATTTTCTTTAAAGACGGTTGTTACATGAAGTCTGTTTTGAAAGAAATGAGTTTTCAAATGTTTCTTCAGGACGGTTGTGACATTAGCCTATTCTGAATTGAAACAATGTTTCTACGGGACGGTTGTGATGTAAGTAAGTTCCGGTATGAAACTATTTTGCCAATGTTTCTATGGGATGGTTGTAACGAAAGTCTATTCTGATATGAAACTATTTTGAGGCCATTATTGGCAAAAACTACAAATTTATCTGTTGATTTGAGAAGGAAATAAGGGTGGCATATCAAGGAGAGGTGTACCATGTGATATTGGTGGCATATCAAGGAGAGGTGTACATCTGGATAAGGGTGGCATTTGAATATCTCTTGTTATTATATCATTAAGAGATAATAGCGCTGCTTCAACATTTCTCTGTGACTTGGGAACTTAGAGATGTTGCTCTTGTTGAAATAATAACATTGATGTTATTGAGAAGGGAAAAACGGCTTATAGCCAGAGGAATTATATGCCTATGATTTCAAATGATTTTAATGAAATCAGAGTATTCGGTTTTATAATTGATCTAGAGAAACAAGTATTTGATCGGAACCAGAGGGACTCTGGTTTCTCTTTAAGACAGACCAAAGGGCCTCTGGTTGTGTGGAAAATCTTTTAAGTGTTTTCAGGAATCTCGTGATCCTGAGGCTTTATATGTACTGTACAAAGACTTTGTATCATAAAGTTGGTCATGCGAATAGTTTTCAAAGTATTCTCAAAATTTATATGACCTAAAAGCTCTGTATGTACTATAGAGAAGCTTTGTATCATGAAAGTTGTATTTGCAAGTTTTATGATAGAACTTTGTGGTTGAGAATGGTGTCTGAGCTTTGTGTTTGAGTGTGGTGTCCGAGCTCTGTCTTTTGAAACTCATTTTATTATATTTTCTTACAAGTCTAATACTTTTAAATATCCTTTGCAAATAGAACGAAGAACTCGTATTATATTTTCGTTATCCTGTTTCTTTAAAATTTCTACTCTGGTTTATTCGGATCAAAGACTCTGATCATCCAGAGGGTCTCTGGTTGAATGGTAGCCTTAGTTATTTTTGGAGTGTGAGTATAGAAGCTGTGGTTGGTAGGAGCAGAGGTTCTGGCCATCTAAAAGGAATGGTTTAATAAATAACTTTGTCCATTAGACATAGAGGAGCTCTGGTCTTTAGTAACCAAGGGAGCGTTGGTCCTTAAAAGCTGGGAATCTCTAACCAGTTGAGCCAGAGGAGTCTTGTGTCTCTGTATTTTATAATTGATGCAGATTTCAGGGAGTATGTATTTGTGTATGTGAAAAGATGTTTTTAAATAAATTTTGGTGATCTTCACTCTGTAACTACAAAGAAAGGGTTATCTCACTTGACTTTCCGGTCTAACCCTCATTTTGTTTTTTAAATATGCATTGTAGGATCAACAAGGTCTCGGGATATTAAGAGGAAGGAGAAAATATGATTATTTTTCTTGTATGTTTATCTGCTATTTTTTTGAAGATCAAATTGTTTATTGAAGTATTTTGAAGATACATGTAGACATATATGTTATATTATAGGGTTATTCTTTTTGGAAATTTTTAGTTGTAGATTATGTATATATAGTATCCTTGTACTAATGGGACCTATGTGGTATAATCTGTATTTCTTTTAATTGAAATATATGTTTTATGCAAATATGAAATTTGGGATGTCACAGTACATACCATTCATGAGGGTTGGCAAAACTCAACTTCAAGTCTTGCTAAAATCATATATAGCCCTTGTACTTTGACTTATCGTTATTTTTGTAAAAAACTTGGAATGCTACAATTTATTTAATGGTATTTTGGTTCTTAAAATTTTCCATGCAAATTTATATCTTCCCAAATAAATATTATTTACACTCCAATGCAAAATGTTCAGATTGTATACCACCATTAATAAACATCAGAATAAGCGATATTTACTAGGGGATGTATGGATTCTCGAAAAGAAAGGAGCCATGGTGGTTACCCCAGACCGTCCGGATCCCACAAGAACAAACACATTTACTTTTCAAATGATTCATATCCTCGTCTGGGCCTGGTCACTGTGACCCCTTTTGTGGAGCAGGTCTGAAAATGGATCTTAGAGTATCTAAGGTTGGGCCAGGAGAGTCTCTTAACGCCTTCGCGCCCAGGTTGTCTTCCTGATTGAAGAGACATTGTATTGCTCTCCCATAACCCCATTTTCACGGTTTAGACTGCTCCCCGAAGTCGATGACTATTCATCGTGATTACCTTGATACCAAAGAAGAGTTCGACCCAATGCTTTATTTCTATTGAAGATTCTTCAATAGCAAGAGAAACAAGAGAAATAAATAATGTAAAATATAGGATTTCCAATCCTAGCATTCTCGATGTGAAGAATGGATACGAGAAAAATACTCTCATTTTCAGTCTCCTATTCATCCGAAAAGAATCCTTCTCTTTTTCTATATATAAAATAATAAAATCTAGTTATGTATTTCCGCCATAACCATCTTTAAATAAAGTATTTTCTAGTAAAAAAAGCGTAAAGAGACATTTAAAAAATACAAACATAAATTAACTTATACAAACATACAATACAAATATTTGATCATATCTATAAATAATATGGTTGAGTGATGAAGATGATACACGTATAATTGAGAAAGGCTTTAAGTATCTTGAAATGAAATTTACTATGGAGCGGTAAGTAAGAAGCAGCCACCCACCAAGTGGCATGTGTATGCTCATGAATACGAAAGAAAGTGTTGGTTGAGAAAAAAAAAAAACAGATCATTTAATCAATTGGTTGTAGCAACCAAGAAATTTAATTATTTGGTTTCTCTTCCATGTCAGATTGACCACGTTAACAAAGACGACATACCAACCTTAATAGTTAATTGTAAACTTTAATTCATTTTACTCCATAAGTTTCTGTGTCCATTACTATATAAATATTCATATACATACAAACATGTATGTATTTATCAAGTTACATTTTTCTAATTCTAAAATATATTATTTATTATAAATTTTAATCAAATTAACAAATTACGATCACCGCTATGTATAGGAAAGTTCCGTTAAAAACCTAAAACTAATTAGGAATAATACATTAATAATGAACATAGAAGTGTCATTCATCATGAATCACATATTCATGATGAATATGTTACAACATTAATGATGAATAACATGTCTATATTCATGATGAATATGTCACGTGTTGTCTGTGAACAGTTCCCAGGTTCCTAATTAATTTTAGTTTTCTAACGGAACGTTCCCCCCCCCCCCCCCCC
>NC_037538.1:18141693-18143123 GCF_001531365.2 Cynara cardunculus var. scolymus
CCCCTCCCTCTCTCTCTCTCTCTCTCTCTATACAGGAAGGTTCAATAGTAATCGGAATTGTAAAATAGTGGACAAATCATGTCCACCCATCTCAATTTAATCCACCAACTCACATTAAATACAAATTTTAATTAAGATGATTAGGGGTAAAAAAAAATTAATTCTTCTCATGTTTAACTATATGATTGTTTTCTTTTATTTTTTTAATTAAAAACTTTCACCTCATTAGTTTTAAAAATAAATTATCTTAAAAATTACTAATATTTTAATCAAACAAATCACAACAAAATACAAGCATTTCCTTTTATTCGATATAATATTCATCTCGAGATAGTTGTTTTTTTTTCTTGTATTAACCTTTTTAAGTGAAAATGGTATATATGTATAACATTCATTACGAATACACAAGTACATTCACATGTATACAACTGCTCGACACTATTAGCCAGTAACTCGACATCACCTTATTCAACATCATATATATGTAACCTAAAAACACTTTCTTCAACGTCATATGTCTGTAACCTGACACCGCATTTTTAATAACCATAACCCAACAACTATCGAGACCACAGCCCACTACAACCCAACCTTCATCACCCTAACAACCAGAACCCACAACAACCCAACCTTCATCACCCCAACAACCAGAACCCACAACAACCCAACCTTCATCACCTCAACAACCAAAAGAAACCCAAGAACCTGAAACAACCCAACAAACCCAAACACAACCAATGGTGCAAGCGGATGTTCCCTCTTCCTCGAGGCATCCTCCAACAGGCCTAGTGGACGAAATTATTCAGCAGATGGAGTCGATGAGGAGAAGACCTCAAGTGCCAACCAGGGAACCAGTGATGATGGAAAATATCCATCAATACATGTACCATGATCGCGATGAAAGTTTGTCAACAAATCCTCCAATCCTATCGCCCGAATCAATGGACCTCCTACACCATCGTTTCGTCAAACAAACTACTCAAGATCCTCGAGTTGTCTTCTCGAATGAAGGAATAGGAGAGTCATGGACTTAAAGATAAAATCCTTCGCCAACCGAGCTATCAGATACATTGAGTTCACCATGGAGAGAGCCCAAGGGATCATTAGCGTGTTCAACAAAAATGATCTCATTAATCTCAACCCGTGCGACTTAATCGAATTATACGCCTACATAGCTCAGAGGCAGGATCACGGGATAAGGTTTGGAATGGAAAATCGAGCGATAGTAAAAACAATGGAGTCCCTGGTAAAGCTAAGAGCGAAAACAGACTTCAAGATTGCGCTAAGGCTAGGCATTGAGAGGCTATCTTGCGCTCCACCAAACGAAGAATTCTAGGGCTTGCAGGAGATACGCTCTGCCTCTGTCTTGTCTCAACCCGAACTCGGACTTGTTTACAAGAATGAGTTTGGGGTGAAAAAGTTCTTTAGAA
>NC_037538.1:18143638-18152254 GCF_001531365.2 Cynara cardunculus var. scolymus
AATGACAGCTGGAGATGACGAATCAACAGCTGGAATTATATTTTATCTTGTAAATAATGATTATCCACGTGAAAGATAAACATTATTACTTAGCTAGAATATTTGCTAGAAAGTAGCAATAGTTAGTTATCTTAGCATTAGCTAACTAGTATAAATAGACGACTAGTTCTATTGTAAAAAGCGCGCATACTTGAGAGGTTTTTACTGTGTTTTACGTTTTATTATTAATAAAGTAAAACCTTTGAAGCTTAAACTGTTCTTGAATATTCTTATTTTACTTTTGAGTCTTCTTAACTTCCTTTGTAAAATCACTATAATTTAGTTATTCATAACTAGATTATAAGTGTTATTGAGAGATCTGGGATCGACAAATTCATCCAAAAGCATGCGATGAAGACATAAAGATAAGGATGATCCATCATACCATGAATGACAACTGGAGATGACAAGTCAACAGCTAGATTTCGAGTTTATTCTAATTACTAAAGCTTATCCATAGTTTAGATAAACGTTATCTGTTAATAGAAGATTAGCTAAAAAGTCTCATTAGATAGTTATCTTCTTATTAGTATAAATAGGTGATTAGGCCTATTGTACAAAGAGTCGCTTTTACATTTTTCTTATTAATAAAGTGAAATCTTTGACACTTAAGATTGTTCTTAATTGTTAATAATTTCTTCTTGAGTGTTCATCACTTTGTTCATCAAATCACTATAATTTGGTTCTTATTAACTAGATTATTAGTGTTATTGAGAGATCTGAGATCAACATCCTTACTAAGATTCTCCTTTTCATCAACAACACTTGCTGATGAAGTGGGATTGATGACCAGAGACTCTGATTTAACCATAGGGTTTCCATCGGTCTCTAATGTGGAGGCATCGTTCCATTCAACAGAATTCTTACATGTACTGCTCTCGTACACCATGTTTTCAAAATCTTCTCTCAAGAGGATAGTTTTTCCATCAAAGTTAACTCTTTTAAAATTTGCTTTAGGTTTAGGGAAAAAGTCGGGTTTTAGAATGCATCCAAGTTTGAAAGTGGATTCAAGGGTGGATTTCTTTGTTTCGATGAAGGAGTCCAATTCATTGAATCCAATCCCTTGAGTGTCCTTTTGTCTGTTTAGTTTTTCGTACACATTTTGGGCATCCTTATATTTCTTCATCAGAAGTTCATTGGTTTGAAGCTTCTGGTGAAGAATATCCCTTTCTTTTTGAAAGAAATCTTTGAGAGCTACTGAGTTAAGTCTCTCTTCCTCAAATTCTTTTAAGGCCTTTGCCTTCTTTTCTAAGTCCTTGGTTATTCGCTTTTTTAAATCCAGAAGTTTTTCTTCCTCTGATTTTTTAAGAGTGGCAATGCGAGTCTTTTCCTTGACAAGTTCGACTTTTTCTTTAGTTAGAAGATCAGTCTCTATTTTGTAGAAACTGACTTCTTTTTCCGCTTTAAGTCTTCAGATTTTTCAAAATCTAATTTTCTTTTAGTTTCAAGAAGTCCTTTGAAAGTTTTCTCACCCTTAACTCTAGCTCAGATGGAGCAGAGTTGGTTTCATCGATAGAAAACTCACATACCTGATCATCAGAATCAGAGGCGGATTCTGCATTGGACGTAGCCATCAGATAAATGAGTGCCTTGTCTTCTTCATCGAATGAAGAATCAGACACCCAATTTTCTTTTTCAGCCATCAGGCTTCGCTCTCTTGGATTGTATTTATATTTATTCTTGGAGTAATCAACATCCTTCACTAGTCGTCCTCTGCACTCTTTGAAAAAATGACCGATTTTTCCACACCTGAAGCAACGAAGGTCATTTTTCCTTTCATCTCGGTCTTCTTTCTTCTCATCTCTTTTATCTTCTCTTCTATCTTCTCTATCTTCTCTTCCCTCTCTTTTGTCTTCCCTCTGATAGAATTTTGATGTCTTCTTTTCATAAGATGGCCGGTACTTCTCCCTTTTGAAGTCTCTTCGTTCATAGGGCTTTTTGATGAACTTCTTCTGGAACTGTTTTGTGATCAAGGCCAGAGATTTGGCAAAGACTTTGATATTATCATCTGATTCAGATGTCTCTTCTTCCAGATTCTGATTCTACTACCAGTGCTTTCTTTCCATTTCTCTTGTGGTCTCTGGTGGAGGTCCTTGAAACATCCTTTTCTTCAGTAGCAAGAGCAAGGGGTCCACCGATTGATACTTTCTTCTTCATGATATCTTTCTCATGTGCAGCAAGCGTTCCATAGACGTCATGAAGTGACCAGCCGTCTAAGTCCTGATTTGCTTGGAGAGACATTGACAGCTGTGTCCACTCATCGCCGAGACTTTTAAGGAATAAAAGATTTTTTTCTTCCTTCGTCCTGGAGATATCGTTTCAACGACATTGATTGATCAATGTGTTGAAACGATCGTACGTCTTCTGAATCGGTTCATTAGGAAGAGTCTTGAAGTTGGTGTATTCGTTGTGACATTGAGCTCTACGATGGCTTGCCAGCTCATCCCATAGTTCATTTGTTGTGGAGCATGCATCGAGGGATTGGAAGATTTCATCAGGAATGGCCATGATGATTAGTCTTTTGGCCTTCTTGTCAGTCTCCACGCGCTCCATATTGTCTTCATCCTAATTCTTCTCATCCTTGGGCGTGTAGTAGGCTAGAATTTCAATTGTGGTGCTCGTTCCTGGGACTCTTGGAACAAGAGTCTGTGGAATGTAGGGACCCTCCATGACAGATCGCAGAAGATTTTTGTCCATCCCTTCCAAAAAGTTCACCATCCATATCCTCCATTGTGGATATTCTTCTCTTTGAAGAGTTGGAGGTTTGGTGAGAGAGTCAACACTGTAAGCGGAATTCCAGTTGGCCATTTAAGATTTGGAAGAGAGAAAAAAAATTACGCTTTTTAGAGAAGATATTTTTTTGTATGAATTTTATGAATGAATGAAAAAGGCGAATTGAGAGATTTTAATGATCATTTTGATTGAGAAACAATCAACAGGCTCTGATATCAAATGTTTATCCTAGATCACTCAATAACACTAATAATTAAGTTAAAAATAACCTAATTATATAGTTTGGATGAATAAAATGATGAACACTCAAGAACAAATGATGATCATTCAAAGAATATACTTGAGTGTCAAAAAATTCACTTTATTTCAATGATAGTGAAAAACGTTGAAAGAGTCAAAGATTACAATAGGCCTAACCACCTATTTATAATAGTAATCTAAACAAGAAGATAACCATCTAGTGAGACTATCTAGCAAATCTTCTAGAGAAAGATAAAGCTTATCTAGACATGGATAATTAACAAAACAAGATAAACTTTATAGAATCCAGCTGTAGATTGGTCATCTCCAGCTGTCTTCCATGTGGCGTTATTTCAACCTTATCTTCATATCTTCATCGCATGCCTCTGGTTGAACTAGTGCAGAAAACTCTAAGTGTTAGTAACCAGAGGAGCTATGAAGATGCTCTTTCCATCACATCTCTGGTCGATTCATCGACCCTCTGGTTGTTCTTCAGACTTAGTTGTTTTTCCTTGAAGTCTTCCATCAGCCTTCTGGTTCTTCATCACTTTTTTTTCTTCATTACTTTTACACATAAGAATTATGGGGTCTAACAACCAGAATTCACACTTAGACAATTTTTCATAGAAATTTTCTTTCTTCAAAAGTTTGAGGATCAGACGAAGGTGTTGAACATGTTCTTTTTCAGATTTTGAGTATTTAAAAATATGATCGATAAACACAATAATGAATTTATCAAGATATTCGCTACATACTCGGTTCATCAAATCCATGAAAGCTGCAGAAGCATTGGTTAAACCAAAAGTCATAACCAAAAACTCATGATGTCCAAACCTGGTCCAAAAAGCAATCTTGGCAATATCTTCATCTCTAACATTAAGCTGATAGTATCCCGACTGCAAATTGATGTTGGAAAAATAACTGGCTCCTACCAATTGATCAAATAGATTATTGGGTCTTTGTAAAGGATATTTATTTTTTATTGTCAGGTTGTTCAATTCTTGGTAATCTATACAAATTCGCATTGATCCGTCTTTCTTTTTGACATATAGAACCGGAGCACCCCAAGGTGAAGTACTCGGTCTAATGAAACCTTTGTCAATAAGATAATTTAACTGAGTAACCAATTCTTTTAATTCTGATGGTGTAATTGATATGGTGCTCTAGCCACTGGTGCTGCCCCAGGTACAAGATCAATTCTTAAATCGATAGATCTATTAGGTGGTAGACCAGACAGATCTTCTGGAAAAACTTCTAGATAATCACTAACAATTGGACTTGACTATTGCTTCCCTTTCTCACAATCACATAGGCTAGATATCCCTGACACCTTCTTTGAATACATTTAGGAGCTTTTAGCACTGATAACAAATTGGTATGGTGATCCTACAGATCACCATAAATAACAATCAGCCCTCTGTCTGGTAAAGTAATATTGATCATGTTTTTATTACATAGAACACTAGCATGATTTTCTTCCAACCAATCCATTCCCACCACAACATCAAATTCTCTCATTGGCATTGGAAACAGATAATCGGCAACCCACACCCCTCAAGTTTAATTATGCAATTATTGTACACATAGGTAACAGATACTTAATTATTAGCGGTATCAACCACTAATATATTGTGCACATAATTCTTATATGCACATCCAACAAATGATGGTGATACGAAGGAAAAATTCACAACAGAATCAAATAACACTTTAACATATATTGAATTAACAAGAAATGTACCTGTTACCACATCTGGCATCGCTTTAGCCTCATTCTTTGTCATTTGAAAGAACGACCCTGCGCCCCTCCCTATCCTCCCCCTAGTACATTCGGCCTTCCTCGAGTACTTGGGGTATTTCCTCCCATAGTCAGTCGTGATCACCCGGGTCATTTCTCGTATATGATGATAACATTTTGTGTAGTTAATCTGACCCAAGAAAATGTTAACAATGCGGTGGGTCGGGTCATTTTTCGTATATGATAACTTTCATTTAGTTCCTCATAATTGAAAGGTAATTGCATTTTATTAGTTCTTTTGCGATTCAAGTCTTCTTGCAACTCAACTTTATCAAACGACTTCTTCAATTGAATTTTATAATCTGGACCAGGGTTTAAAAAATCAAATTCATATCAAGTAGAAGTAGAATAAAGTGCCTTTTTCAAGTATTTAGGATTTTCATATCCTAAACTTCGCTTGGATTAAATAATCTAAATTCGTTTGATTTGTTTTGAAAAATCGTTTGATTAGTTTGACCTATTTTATAAAGTTTCAATTTAAGATCTTTAATTTTCTCAGTCAAGCCATTGTTTTACAAAACAAGTGAACTGCATTTAACTACATGATTATCATTCTTAAACCCTGGCAGTCTTAATTTTTCTAACACTTCAGAAAGTTCTTTTCTTAACTCATCTTTTTCCTCAACACGCTATTGTTTTTCAGCAAGCAAATTATGTGTCCAATAAAAATTTTCATCATTTTCAGCATGAAGTCTAAATTAGCCATCTTGTTTCTTTTCCAATTTTTCAAGTATGGACACAAGATCCTTTTCATTTATAAGCTTTTGCTGAAAATCATCTAATTTGAACATCATTCTTCGCATTTGCTCAATATAAGAAGATTGATATACCTCATAACTTGACTATGATTTGGTATCTTCATCTTCAGACATATAAGCATCCTCCTTAGCTGTAAAATCAAGATTAAAGTTGCTTCAAAATGTCTAAGTGTCAAATCTGAAGACTCCTCTTTAGAATTCTGAAGGACAATAATCCAGAGTTCATGTACAGAAAATCATCAAAAGTTATCTTTAGAACTTTGAAAAGACAGATTACAGAATTTGGGTGCAGATTTCAGGCTTCAATAAAAATTTAAGTGCTAACTCTGATGAGAAAACTTCAGAGTTCTAGAAGACAGACTTCAGACCTTCATGCGACCAAGTCACAAAGTCGTAAAAAGAACAAGTCTTAAGAGATAAAGTTTGTAGACCAAGAGTTCAGAGTTAGAAAAACTCTAAACAGCCATACTTGGAGGATTTTCATGACAATGCTTCTAAATTCGAAGACTATCTAATATGGAAACTTGGCATGTGCAATAAATTGATAGGTATATCTTCTATGCATTATATTTATAGTAATTCTTTTTGTGTATAAATAGATAGCTTATTGTTCTTTGACAATAAGATTTGTAATAGAGGAAAGAGTCAATTCTTATAATTCTTTCCATGATCAATAAAATCATTCTTCGTCAAAGCTTGTTTTTAATCTTCATATTATTGTTTTGATATATCTTGAGACACTTTATGGGAACTTTCAACTAGTATCATAGACTTCGACTTTTGGATTTTGTTTTTATTTCATCTTTCTTAGATTCCATATTGTCAATTCGAACATACTCTGTCAAGATGTCTAAAGAATACTTGAATTAACATATCAGATTTGTGTCCTTTACCAGACACTATGGTGACCGGATTGAAGGAAATCGGACATAGTGTTGTCCGGATTAGAGCATAAACCGGACCAAGAGTTGTTTGGATTAGGGGTTATCCGATCATAGTGTTGATCGGATAAGGTGTTAGTAATATTTGAAATGTTTAATCGGATCATGTGCCATCCGGATTGAGTTTTGGTGTTATCAAGTTTGCTGATTCTCATTTGTTGATCGGATTAGGCATCCGGCCAAACTTGTCCGAACATGTGTTGTCCGGATAGCCTGTCCGGATGATCATTTTTGATACAAAAATTTACAAGTGTTGGAACCTTTGGAATTTTCAGAATTTAATAATTAATGGGTTTAAATATGTTATTGTGAAAATGGGTATTTTATATCTTTTAAAGTGAAAAGATATGTTTCTATCAAGCGTGGTGACGTAAGTCTGTATTTGGTATGAAACTATATTTTTGGAAATGTTCCTACCAAGCGTGGTGACATAAGTCTGTTTTGGTATGGAACTGGATTTTTGGAAATGTTCCTACCAARCRTGGTGACATAAGTCTGTTTTGGTATGAAACTAGATTTTCGGAAATGTTTCTACCAAGCGTGGTGACACATGTCTGTTTTGGTATGAAACCTATTTTAAGAGGTAGTTCCCTCAGACGGGGTGACATTTGTCTGTTATGATTTCGAACTGGGTGACGAGTACTTCCAGACGTGGTGATTTATGTGTGTTATGGTAAGTAGCCCTGTTTTTTATGGAGGAATAAGGGTGGTATATCAATGAGAGGGGTACCTTGGAATAAGGGAGGTATTGTCATATGTGGATATTAATATAACTCTTATTATTATTATCACTAATTAGATATAATAACTTTGAATCATCATTTCTTTGTGACTTGATGAATTAGAGATATATATTGTTAGAAATAATAATTTAGATGTTATTGAGAAGGGAAAAATGGTTTGTCATAAGAGGCATTTATTGTCTAAACTTTCTATTAATATTGTAATACATAGAGAGGAATGCTGGTCTTTTAAACCAGAGAGGCTCTAGCCCGTTGAGTCGGAGGGGCTTTGGCCGTAATGTTAGAATTCCATTTTGGTATATTGGATCTTTGAATAGGTGCATTTACATCAAGAACTGATATTAATAAGTTGATCTTATCATTCATCATATTGAGAACTGTAATATTTGACTGAAATGCAAATATATCTGGGTAAGGTTATTTTATCATATTTTGGTATTTATCATCCTGCATATGCAAAAAAGGAAATTACTGACTAGACCCTTCTGGTCTAACCCTCATTTTATGTTTTAAAAAATATGCAATGCAGGAACTGCGGGTCTAGGGATATTAAGGGGAAAGGGAAAATG
The DNA here is from genome assembly GCF_001531365.2 of Cynara cardunculus var. scolymus. Taxonomy (NCBI): domain Eukaryota; kingdom Viridiplantae; phylum Streptophyta; class Magnoliopsida; order Asterales; family Asteraceae; genus Cynara; species Cynara cardunculus. The sequence goes on from NC_037538.1 coordinate 18,151,460, forward strand.
CGATTATTTTCCTTACTTGATATCTGCTTTTGAAGATCTGCATGAGATTGCTTATTTTGGAAGATACATGTTGTTATACATGTGATAGTACATGATTTTAATTTGGAATTTTTCATATGTAGATTTTGTACATATAAGAATCCTTGTACTCGTGGGACCAGTGTGGTGTAAACTGTATTTCTATCCAATGAAATATGTGTTATATGCAAATGTGGTATCTGGGGGTATTACAATACGTGAGCATTAGATCTGAGACTAATATAGTGTCAAGTGGCACAGAAGTCATGCATGCAATTTTAGCAAATAAATGTGATACGAACGAAAGTTTCGCACCCGAATCAAACAACACCTTAGCAGACATGGAATTGACAAGAAAGTTACTTGTTACCACTTCCGCTGTTGTTTCAGCCTCATTCTTTGTCATTTGAAATGATCAGCCCCACCCACCATCTGGCTCCCTCTCGGTGCACTAGGTCTTCCCCGAGTACTTGGGTATCCCCTCTCATTGTTAGACGAAGAACCCTCAATTGCGGACAATTCGGCCGAATATGGTCAAGTGAATTGCACTGAAAACACCTTTTGGATATAGTGTAATCCCTTGATAGATGACCAACCTCACCGCATTGATAGCATCTCTTCGTCTCAGGCTGACAGTTGCCTTGATGCACCTGCAGACATTGCGGACAAGCCCTAACAGGTGTGTTATATCCCTGATCTGACAGTAGAACGATTTACACTAGAAGATTGAAAGAGAAAGTAAACAGGAAGATTAAACAGAGAAATAGCGGCTGCTTT
>NC_037538.1:18154169-18176033 GCF_001531365.2 Cynara cardunculus var. scolymus
AAGAGGCTCTGGTGTCCGTGACTCTTTAGCACAGAGGCTAGTCTTCTAGACTTTAGACGTTTTGGCGCAGAAACTTCTTCAGTTCATCTTCTAGGCCCCGATTSCTTAATAAAACTTTTTCAAGGTTATCATTTGCTTCAGAATAAAGCTAACAAGGTGGCTGTTGTGAAGGGCGATTATCAAACTTTACAAATTTGGGTCTTCGAAAAACTGGCTGAAAACCCCTCCCATTTTCGTTTCTCTACCACTTTCTCTTCACCCTACTGATTTTTGTTTCTTTCCGTGACCTCAGCATAATTTACGGCTAGAGAAAAGGTAGCATGGTCCATAGCGATCACAAACTCTCTGATGGAAGGTTTCAGACCCTAAATGTACCTTTCCAACTTTCGAGATTTTGAAGAAACATAATGTTCTACAAAACGAGAATATTCAGTAAACTTCGCAGTATAATCCCGTACAGACCTATTTTCCTGCTCTAATTTCAGAAAATCCTCTTCTATCTGCCTTACTCTAGTCTTATGACAAAATTGTGTTTTGAATTTGATCATAAATTCTTCCCAAGGCATTGTTTGCAGAATATTTGGCTGTGCTGACGACTCCATATCCCACCAGTATAAAATATTAGATTTTAAATACTGCAAATCTAACCTTATCTTCTCCTGAACACCTATTGGTGTTAAATATTGATTCAATTTCTTTTATCCAGCACATTGCCTTTACTGGATCTCTTTCTCTCGAAAACGTTGGAGGTTTGCATGTTAGAAACACTTTTAATCCCTTCCTCTGTTATTACTACCTGATGATGGAGCTGGAGGATTAATTCCAACTCGTTCAATTTCTACTATGGTCGGCAATCCCATAATGGATACCAGAGTCTTTCTTAGCTTACCCATTTCCTCTGCTAGAATATCTATAGTTATGTATTTTGATTGAGGTCCACCTTCCTGATTAACATTCCTGATATAGATTCTCCTTGATCAGGACAACTCTCAGTCTGACTCCTTTCTTGCACTTGACTTCATCCCCGGCCTCTACCCCTGTTTCTTCCCCTGCCTCGGCTCCCAGAAACATTAGTTAGAGCATTATCAGGAGACTCATCTTTTTCTTCGGAATTGGGGTGGGCGATCCTTTCACATCTTCGTGATCGACTAGTCATCTTCAGATATTTTATTATTAAATATCACGTATTCACATTTCCAAATATAATAAGGTATCCGAGTATAGGTATGTACCTGTAAATTCATAATTACATTCGCCATTTGTAATTCGAATTCACCTTACATACTGCCCACGTTAACCCATTATATTTTATTCCCAGTGATTCTATCTATGTCTAGGACCTTTAATATGAAAATAACAGTTTACGTCTAGGCATCATGCTTTGAATACCTAAATCCCATAAACTCAGGCTCTAATACCACTCTGTGACACCCCCAAACACCTTATTTGCATATAACACATATTTCATTTCAAAGAAATATAGTTTACATCACATTGGTCCCACTAGTACAAGGATTCTTATATATACAAAATCTACATAGAAAAAATTCGAAATAAAATCCCTGCACTAACATATGTACAGCAACATGTATCCTCAAAATAAGCAATCATCATGTTGATCTTCAAAAGCAGATATGACATAAGGAAAATAATTACATTTTCCCCTTCCCCTTAATATTCCTTGACCCCGCAGTTCTTGCATTGCACATTTTTGAAACACAAAATTGGGGTTAGAACAGAAGGGTCTAGTGAGTAAATCCCTTCTATGCATATGCAGGGTGATGAACACCAAAATCTAATAAAATATCTTTTACACATAAGTATTTGCATTTCAGCAAAATAATGTAATTTAACAAGATGGTCAAAATTTGTTCAACACATGATTCAAATGCTCCTCTCTAAAATCAAGAGCTCCAAAATAAAACTCTTAACTTAACAAACAACAACCACTCTGGCTCAACAGACCATAACCATCTGGTTCTACAGACCTAAGCCCATCTGGTTGAGGTAACATCGGTTGAGGTAACCTTTATGTGGTTATTATGTGAATTATACGAAAACATGCATGTTTAATTTAGAAATGCATGGATTGTATGTATACATCAGGATATGTTACTATGCATACATAAGAATATGATAAAATATGTGTGTACGTGTAAGGTGAAAAGCATGCATGAATTATTATTTAAAATGAGGATAATGCAACCTTCGTGGTTAAGTAAGGTTTGCTTTTTAAAATAATAAAAACCCACCGCCCAAAGGGTTTTATATTAAATAAATCCCCACCGCCTCTATTAAAAAATATATATAGGAGGTAAAAAGATAAGATCTTATGTTATCTTACCTTTGGGAAATTTTAGAGAGAAAAGTGTGAGTGTGGCGGTGGAGATTGTTCTTAAGAAGGATATTTGCTTAAAAGTGATTTATGGAATCTGTGTTCCTTTGAAGGAATTGTTGTGTCTTTGAACCTACAATCTATGTATATAAAGTGAGTTTTTTGTTACGAAATCATTTTAAATAATGTTATTTGAACTACTTGGTTTTGCTGCTGATAGAGCTATTTTAACAGTTTGAATCAAGTTTGTGAATCTAGGTGTAGAAACTGTTTTGGAAAATAAAGAAGGTTTTGCTTCTTTAAAACAGTATGGTTGATATCCTATTTTAAGGATTTAAACGAGATTTTGAGTTTGGAAATGAAATGGAAAGTGTTGATCCCAGGTCTCTCAATATAACACGAAGATTTATGTTATGAAACCTAAACTTATTGTGTGAATGAACAATAGTGAAGAACAGCTTAATGAATATTCAGAAGAATATGAATCTTCCAAAGGAATTTCACTATAATAATTTTGACGAGAAGAAAAGTAATTATTTACAAGACATATGATAGCTATTTATAGTAGCAATCTAGTCTAAGAGATAACAATCTAGTGAAAAGATATCTATGAGATATTCTAGGGAAAAGATATATATCTAGAATTTAAGAGTTATCTCTAACTACCTTGTGTAACCGATTCCAGTTGTCGATGAGTCATCTCCAGCTGTCTACTAGGTAGTATGTTCAACCATGAGTCTTTATGTATCTTCTTTGCTTACATATCTTTGATTGAACTTTTGTTGAATCTTCTAAGTGCTAATAATCAAAGGAGTGACGGAGATGCATTGTTCATTGCACCTATGGACCATTCATCGCATCTCTAGTTCGCCTTGAGCACTTAGGTCTTTTTTAGCTCTTCTTCTATCAGTCCTCTGCACTTCCATACTTGTACATTTTCATTACTTTTACAATAAGAGTTATAGGTCTAACAATCTCCCCCTAAGTAATAAAAAATAAACAATGACTAGTCTATGAAACATGAATGAATTGTAAAGAACAAAGACTAATCTAGTAGAAACATCCTTTTACCAAAAGTTTTCATTTTTTGAAAATTGGATGGTTTTGTACAATACAGAAGTAAAGGATAGAAAATTTTTACATCTCATTCATGGTCTATGTTGTATATTTTCCCGAAGTGCTTCATCAGTCGTCTATAACGAATGATTGTTGAGATACCATGAATCAAATATTGTCCCTCCTTCTTTGGCACAAGCTCTCTGCCCAATCTCTCTCGTATGACCTTCTAAAACCATTCAAGTGTATTTGTTGAATACTTGAAGGCCTCAGTAAGTCTGAAAATTTTCTTCGCCTTGTACTCGTTCTTGAAGACCAAGCCAAGTTCTGGTTGAGTTAAGATTGAAGTAGAGTGCGTCTCCTTCAGTTCAAGAAAGTCTTTATTTGGAGTCGTATAGGATTGTCTATCGATGCCAAGTTCCAGAGCTATTTTGAAGTCATTCTTTGCTCTGAACTTTACAAGTGTCCCATCGCCTCTACGATCGCTCGGTTTGACATCCCATAGCATATCCCTTGATCTTGATGCTGAGTTGTATGGCCATATAAGTCAATAAAGTGCCATGGATTGAGATTGATGAGATCATTGTCGTTGAAGATGTAGATTATCCCATGTGCGCGTTCCACAGTGTACTCGATGTACTTTATAACTCTGTTCACGAAAGTCCACATCTTGATATCATGAACCGTTTTGATTCCATCATTTGAGAAGACATCTTGTGACGGTTGTGTCGTGTGTCTCACAAATCTGTGCTGGAGCAGGTCCATCAATTCAGGTGATAGGTTGGGAGGATTAAGAGCTACTTGCTCGTCACGATCATGATAGATGTATTGATGGATGTTCTCCATCATGACAGCTTCTCTTAGTGGCACCAGTGGACGTATCCTTAAGGTCTCCATCTGTGCGACTATTTCTTGCACTCGATCGATGGTTGGAGGTTGCCTTGAGGAGGACGGTATATCTGCAAGCACCGTTTGGGTAGGTTGGCTAATGGGTGGTTCTGTTTGGCCAAGGGGTGGTTCTGTTTGGGATATATGTAGTTCTGGTTGGGCAGTGGTTTCTAGTTGAAGGTTTGTGGGTTCTGGTTGTATAGGTGTGGGTTCTAGTTGTTTTGGTGATGAAGGTGGTGTTGGTGATAGGATAAAGGGAATGACTGGTTTTGGTGAGGTAGAGGGTGATTGATCAGAGGGTGATGAAGAACTCACCAAAATTGGTGAGGACTCATTGGCTGGTGGTGATGGTTTTACAGTGCCTGAAGAGGAAACCTGTACATTATGTACATCATCAGAGGGTTGCGCCTCTGGTTCCCTCGCCTCTGTTTCATTGGTTGGTTGGGAGGTTGGTTCTTGAGCATGTGGTGGTGGTGGTGTTGCGGTTTCCATTGGGGCTATGGAAGGATTCTCTCCCTCATGAGGACGAAGACCATGATCATCTTGGTCTGGGTCATCATGTCGTGGCCTTTTGAGAGGCCGACTGGTGGAGCATGAGTCATGGCTCCTCTTCTTCTTTACGCATAGCGAATCAAGGTACCTCCTTACCGATTCTCTCCTACATGCGCTTTCGATCATGAGGAGGAGAAAGTTGGTGCGCTCTTGCTGAAGAGCAAGACTCTTCTTAAGGGCCTTGGTGGGCTCGGTGGCTCTGGATGTGAACTTGGGACTAATCTCATTGAAGTTTGAGATAAATGCCTTGGCTAGTGAGCGAAGGTCGGCCCAAGTGACCACATCTTGGGGGGTAAAGGTGGAGGTGGAGATATTGGGGGGATGCTGATGGAGGATACGAGGGTTCGTACCTCTGTAGCAAATGAGGTAAAGGCTTCATCGAGGGTGGATGCTACAGAGAGAGGTGGAGGGGGGGCTGTTTGTGGTATAATGGATATAATGGTGGTGGGTAGGGATGCGATGGAATTGGCAATGTTGGTGACCTGGGTGGAAAGGGTGGCGATGGAAGCATTGTTGCGGTTATTTGTGCCGAGAGGGTGGCTAGGGATGCGTCGATGGAGTTAAATTTGGTGGTCGTAAGGTTAACATGAAAGTTATGCTGCTGGACCATCAGACGTTGGAACGACTGAATTCTTGTGGTATTGTCCCTTGATTGAGTCTCGAGGGATGCGAGGGATTGCTGAATCGATGAAAGATCAATGGTGGGGGTGGATTCAGGAATCCTCGCTAAGCTGAGTTTAAGGTCATCCAAGGACCACTGAATAGAGTCAGTAGAGGTCTGCAACTCAGCCTTTGTGACGAACTCAGCCACGGGGGTAATCCATATAGCAACAGATGTTGTTGGTTGAGCCTTTGTTCCTGAGGCGCCTCCATCGATGACTTGAGAAGAGGGAGGCAAGGGAGGACTTCCATCTCGTCCTTGATAGCCCTCAAAAGAGGAACTATCTCGAGATGATGCTACACCTGCCTCTTCCTCATCGGATTTAGAGTCTAGTGAAGAGATGTACGTGTGTTTCCCCGTCGATAGACAAGTATCGAAGGGGTACGTGCATGAATGGGCCACTTCTCTGAATGATCGTTGGGAATTTCAAAGTCAGAAGCAACAAATGCTTCTACGTGTGTGGGTTGTGGCGAGCCTTAAGCAGAAGTGGCTCTTATTTCTTCATCACCACTCTATTGGGAGAGAGGTGATGGATGATGAGGTTCCTCGACTACATCATTCCAGATACCCGATGGATGGCCTATGGATGGCTTGCTTGGGTAGGGATCGGACTGGGCGGTCCTTATTCAATATCCCTTTAGCCTTGATTTCCAGGGATAGAAGATGTGGTAGCCTGGGGATGTGGTTGGGGAGATGGAACAGAAGTGGGCATAGGGCCGGGGGAGGTAGGAGGACTGTCATCATCATCAGATTCATCATCCGATGAAGTCCTCTCACCTTGAGATCCCTCGCTTGTGTCTGGAGGGCTCTATATGCTATGATGTAGCTGATCGCGGTTGTTGGACCAGCATAAAGCTTTCATAGGACCTACGGGTAGCGAAGGTGTCTGGAATGACACTAAGCATGGCCCTTTGGAGATGGTGGGGCAATGACCATCCAAAACAAATTGGGGGGTGAATGGTGCATCGCATGGCAACTTGTGCACTTTCATCGCATCCTCAATGAAGAGGTCAAGGAAGCGAGGAAAGAGCACCGATGTGACAGGCTTCCTTGCGGCCATTAACTTATTCTTCTTTACCATGACGGTGTGGATTTCATTGTCGATCAAGAGGGCATAGTCTAGAGACAGGATGAAGAATAGACCATACATGATGGTCATGTTATTAATGTTGCCTTGGTCCATACTCCCTAGTTTGCAAGTGAAAGCTCTGTTGAGAACACTAAAAAGTATGTTCCACATGGGTGGAAGGTATTGTCACTTGAAGTCTGAGGCATTCCGGAGATCTCGGTTGTAGCCCAGCATCTGTATGAAACGTAGAATGTCATGGCTCATTGGCGAGTCCTCCTAACACGTAATCCGAGCTCCTATCATGTAGGAATGAAAAGCACCTCAGAGATTTTCGCTTAGGATATCTTGATCAAGCAAACCATGTCGTTGGGGACATCAATGTCGCGCATGATGGCATCGTTTTCTGGGTAGAAATCACATGTGTGCCAGTATTGTTGAATATATTTGACCAGCACCTCGTTGTCGGAGAGGGTGAGGGCCGGTTGAAGGATACAGTTTTGGAAGAACTCAATAAGAATGGGAAAACGGTCCTCAAACAGTTGAGGACGGAGATCAATGTTGTGATTGTTTGGTTTTATAGGAAGGAAGACTATAGTTTGACTGTCTGCACCAGTAGACTATGCCTGGCTTTCGTGGTTGTTTGACTCGTGAGATGCGGATGAGACCATGGTTGCAAGTTTGTAGGTTCGTAAGTTGCAAGTTTTGTTCTTGAGAGCGTTTAGAAGGCGTAAAAGGATATTTGGTGGGGAAGGAGGGTTTATATAGTGGGAGGGAGACGAGTGGTTGGATTTCAAAATAATAATACAATAATTTGGAAAGGATGATGATGGTGGTCACGTTTGGTTAAAAAGGTGAAATGACTGTGATCATGAGCCGTATAGACAGCTCACGATCATAATAGTGTAGGTGGGGTAGGGCCACGTGTCAACGTGGGGTTGAAGGGAGGGTAATATGTTTGGGGTATTTAAGGATAATTATTAAAAAATAATAATTATCCCAAAGGATAACTCTCAATAATATAATCACAAAAAAATATTTAAATTTAAAATTCCATCTAATTCAAAGATAAATATTAATTACGAAGTTTTGGTCTTCTAAAAACTCATGTTGTATATTTTTTTAGTCACAAAAGCTACAATTTTGTATAATCTTAAAAAGTTTGCAATTAAAGATGGGTTTTTGAGAAAAATGGATTTGTCATGGAACCAGAGGGGCTTTGGTTGGTCATGACTCATGGTGGGGGACCCGAGGGTCTTTGGTTGGGTGTGATGAACAAGTTCATGATGGAATGTTGGGTTTTGATAAGATAGAAGCTCTGGATAAACGAACCAGAGGCTCTAGGTCAACATATTAAACCATTGGAATAAAAAATATACCCTTTAAGAGGAACAAGAGGGGCTCTGGTTGAATGCAAGGAATAATTTAATCCATAATATAACATATTTGGGATCCAGCGACTCTGGATAGTGCAACCAGAGGCTCTAGTTGGAAAATGCAAATAAAAAGCATCAAGGTATAGAACTATAGGGTCTCTAGTTGAATTGAGATGCACAACCAGAGGGATGATAGGTTCATTTTGGATCCTTAAGGGTTTATGGTATATGCATGACTCCCCTTCAAATGATGCAAGGGAATGTAAGATGAGTAAAAACTCCCCCTAGAACCAATTGGGGAGAAAAATAGGATGACAAGAAGCTCTGGTCTATACAACCAGAGGCTCTGGTTGTGAAGGATGGTTAAATACAAAATGAATAATGATGAGGATGGAGTGTCTATGGGACTAGAGGGTCTCTGGTTCCAAAGACTTAGAATCCAGAGGCTCTGGTTTAGAACTAGAAGCTCTGGTTGCATGAATGATATAAAATGCAAGGGAAATGCAAGGAAAAAGATAACAAATGAGGACCAAGTTGGACTAAAGGGGTTCTGGTCCCAAAGACTTGGAATCCAGAGGCTCTGGCCATTGGAACCAGAGGCTCTGGCTGCAAAAAGAATGTATAAACCAAAGAAAATGCATGATGAAAAAGAGTGAGGGGATACCAAGTTGGACCAGAGGGTCTCTCGTCTCAAAGACTTGGAATCGAGAGGCTCTGGTTGGGAAGGGGTGCTTAGTGAAAAACACTAAGTACCTTCTTTGGACCAGAGGGGCTCTGGTTCCAAAGAGAATAAATTTTGGCCAAATATAAACAAGTAATTCCAATTATCCAGAAGCTCTGATCTTTAGAACCAGAGGCTTTGGATTAGAGTACTTGGTTATGAGGGCCATTTGAATATAACACTTTTGGCATAACTTAGAGATATTGAGAATCTCTGGTTGGAAATGATGATTTGTCTTAAGTGGTGAGATTCAACATACCCATCTTTTTTTTTTAAAGGAAACCAGACAAATATATAAACCAAAGGAAGAACAACCTACCTATCTTGCTCAGCATACCCATCTTGCTGACAAGAAACAGAAATCTTTTCTCATCCAATGCTTTTGTAAAAAGGTCAGCAAGTAGAATCTTTGTAGGTACAAAATACATCTCTACAAATCCTATGAAGCACTCCAAGATCCAGAAAATTCACCATATGAATCCTCCATTGTGGATACTCTTCACGTTGAAGAGTTGGAGGTTTGGTGAGGGAACCAACACTGTAGGCAGAATTCCAGTTGGCCATTAAAGAGATTTAGAAGAGAAGAAGAAAATTTAAGAATGGAGAAAAATTGAGAGATTTTGAATTCTCATATTCAAATTGATCGTTTTGATTGGTAAATCAATCAATTCGCTCTGGTACCAATTGTTGATCCCAGATCTCTGAATATAACATGAAGATTTATGTTATGAAATCTAAACCTATCGTATGAATGAAGAATAGTGAAGAACAACTTAACGAATATTTAGGAGAATATGAAGCTTTCAAAGGAATTTCACTATAATAACTTTGACGAGAAGAAAAGTAATTATTTACAAGACATATGATAGCTATTTATACTAGCAATCTAGTCTAAGAGATAACAATCTAATGAAAAGATATCTAAGAGATATTCTAGGGAAAAGATATCTATGAGATATTCTAGGGAAAACATATCTATCTAGAATTTAGGAGTTATCTCTAACTACCTCGTGTAACCGATTCCAGTTGTCGATGAGTCATCTCCAACTGTCTTCTAGGTTCTATGTTCAACCAGGAGTCTTTATGTATCTTCTTTGCTTGGATATCTCTGATTAAACTCTTGTTGAATCTTCTAAGTGCTAATAATCAGAGGCGTGATGGAGATGCATTCTTCATCGCAACTATGGACCATTCATCACATCTCTCGTTTGCCTTGGGCACTTAGGTCTTTTCCACCTCTTCTTCCATCGGTCCTCTACACTTCCATACTTGTACATTTTTCATTACTATTACAATAAGAGTTATGGGGTCTAACAGAAAGAACTGGTTGTTCTTGAGCTTCAAAGTATTAAAATGAAACTGTTTTTGAAACAATTATTGGTTAAAACTATAGAGGATATTCCTTCAAGACAGTTGTGACTTCGGTTTGTCTTCGTTTGGAATTAGTCTATATATTTTGGTGTATAAAACTCTGGAGGCTGTTTCATGAAGACGGTTATGACTTCAGTCTGTCTTCATTTGGAACTAATCCATAGATTTTGATGAGGAAATATGGGTGGCATATCAAGGAGAGGTGTACCTTCGGTTATAAGGGTGGCATATCAAGGAGAGGTGTACCTTTGGATATAAGGGTGGCATTTGTATGTGTGAAATATTATAGCTCTTGCTATTATATCTCTTAAGATTGCAATAGATTTGAGTTCTTACTTCTTTGTGATTTAAGGACTCAGAGATGTTGCTCTTATTAGAAATAATGGTACTGATGTTATTGAGAAGGGGAAAAATTGGCTTATGGCCAATGGTTTTGGATAAACTTTGTCTTCGAAAAGTGTTTGATTTATGAGGAACCAGAGAGGCTCTGGTTGTTCCTTGAAAGGAACCAGAGGGGGTCTAGTTGTGATAACCGGATCTTGGTGTCACACCCCGCTAAAGCGGAAACACGAGGCATAACAGGTAAGCATTCATAGCTCCATTCGATAGATATCACCATTAATTATATAACTCATAAAAATTACAAATTCATAACTTTGTTGTTCACGAATAAAACATTATTTACACAAAAAGAGGTTTCTAAAGCTTGTGAACAGGTGTTATTGCAAGATCTTCCAAAACTTTCCTTCCTAATTAATTTCCTGAAAAGCATGAAACACAAAAACGACGTCAACTACAAAGAGTTGGTGAGTTCATGGGTTTTCATATGGACAAAATATTTACAATGCATAAACCACAAATTGCAAACTTATACATAACATGCACATTATAAATGTAAATTTTTCCATCGATGCTTAAAAACTTGAGACGCTACATAGCCTTACCTGACCAATGTGCCCCATTATGTTACGAACTACCGTAAGTGGCCCGTTCACTCACTTTGATACCACGGTTCATACCAGTACTACTTCAGCGGTGGCCCTTTCGCACACATGAGTAGACTTTTGAAAAACTTAGGTAATGTGCACCCTTTTCTGGGTGGGACTGTCAACACAATAGCGGCTATCGACAATTACCACGACTCGGGGACGTGCCCGAGTTAACTAGTAGCGTGTACGGACGGGGACTTTTTGAAATATCCTCTCAAGCACATCAATTTACTATTTATAGGTAGTGCAATAATAATCAATTTTTCATGATTTTCAAAATATTCGACTAAACAGTTCTTTAGTCCAAAGTTTTACATCTAAAAGTAAAGTTTGCATTCTTTCATGTTTTTCCCCATTTAAAGTAACAAAAAACTGTAAAAGTGGGGCCGTGAAGAACTCACAGGTTTGAGGAAGAATATCCAAGGTTTTGGTGAAGCTTAGAGCACCAACGTCCGCACTAATGTCCCAAACACCGAAATTCCAATAGTTAGGTCACCTATTGGGTCACGATATAGATAAAGTAAGATTATATCTTATGTAATGCCAATAAACCTTTATGGGTTAAAGTTGATACCAAAAATAACCCAATATTTAATTAAATAAAAGGTTTTTGTGTAAACAGTTGCTATTTGGACAGAAATACCGATTCTGTTCCTAGACTCTTGGTTTCACCAATCATTGTCAAGGGAACCTTCCAAAATCATTTCACTTTTAACTTTCATAAGCATAAAAGTCACTGTTGTTGGACATCTTTTGTCCAACAACTTTATTTTTGTTTCTAAAGTTTTATATTAAACCTTTAAATGCTCAAAACTCAACATTTTTGAGTGAGTCCCAAAATAGTAAATCAACAACTAATCAAACAACCTCCAACAGAAATCAAATATTTTGAGTTGACATTAAAGAATACGGTTGACAGGATTGTTATAAACAACCTGTCAGTTTAAAAAATGCCATTTTTATTGATTAAAGACTACATGCATTGTGGTTTTATCCCATTTTCTTGAGTTCTAAGTTCATAGATCATAGATTATCATCATTTTGAAGACATTTTTATGTCTTTGATGAAATATCACCCATCTTAGATTTTTCCCAGAATATCTTTGAGCTCATTGCGAAGAAAGAAATATAAAGGAAATGAAGAACATTAATTATAAAATACAAAAATAAAACTTATCTTATTACCTTTTTCTTGCTATCTTTTGAGGGTTTGAATGTTCTTCAAGGTTTAAAGACTCAAGGAGAATTTTTGGGAACTTGGATTCGACTGGGAAGATGAAAGGTTTGGAGAGAGATTGAAAAAAAGTGAAGGGGAAATGAATGATTTTCAAAAGAGATGAGGTTTTTATATGAAGGTAGAGGGGCCAGCCCATACAAGGCCCAACCACCATATTTTTTTTATTTATATTATACAAACTCAGCCTAAATAAATATTGTTGATCCCATATCTCTCAATAACACTAATAATCTAGTTAAGAATAACCAAATTATAGTGTTTTAATGGAGAAAGTGATGAACACTCAAGAATGAATTATAAACAATAAAGAANTTTCACTTTATTGATAAGAAAAACGTAAAAGAGACATTTAGTACAATAGGCTTAATCACCTATTTATACTAGTAAGCTAATTAGATATAAACTATCTAATGAGACTTTTTAGCTAATCTTCTATGAATATATAATGTTTATCTAAACTATTGATAAGCTTTAATATTAAGATAAACTTGAAGTGTATCTGTCGACTTGTCATCTCCAGCTGTCTTCAATGGTATGATGAATCATCCTTATCTTTAAATCTTCATCGTATGCTTCTAGATGAATTGATGAATAATTCTCTAAGTGTTGTTGACCAGAGGGGCGATGAAGATGCTCTTTCCATCGCATCCCTAGTTGTCCATCGACCCTCTGGTTGTTCTCCTGACTTAGCCAATTCTGTCTTGATGTCTTCATCGCTCTTCTGGTTCTTCATCACTTATTGTTTTTCATTACTTTTTCACTTTATGAATTATGGGGCATAACAATCTCCCCCTAAGTAATGAAAGAACAAACATAGACTAATTTAGAAACAATTGTGAAGAACAAAGACTAATCTAATAGAAAAACATCAAATTCCAAATTTTCATTGGATGATGAAATTCTTACAACACTGGAAACAAAATACATCATTTTAAGGCAAAAGTTTACAACTCATCATGATCTACCTTGAAATATATCTCTGAAGCGTAGAAGCAGTTTTCGATAGCCGATGACTGTCGATATCTCATGGATGAGTTGACTCCCTTTTTCTCTTGGCACGTGATTTCTACCAAGTCTTTCTCTGATGACTTTTTAAAACCATTCAAGTGTATCCGATGAATACTTGAATGCCTCAGTTAGTCTGAAGAATTTCTTTGCCCCGAACTCAATCTTGTAAACAAGTCAAAGCTCGGGTTGAGTTAAGACTGGGGCATATCTCTTCTCCTGCAGGCCTGGGAAGTCTTCATTTGGTGGAGCGCATGAGAGTCTTTTGATGCCTAAGCAAAGAGCAATTTCAAAATCACTCTTGTCTAGATGGTTTACCAGGGTCTCCATTGTCTTCACCACCACTCTGTTCGCCATCCCAAATCTGATGTCGTGATCCTGTCACTGAGCCATGTATGCATAAAGCTCGATCAAGTCATAGGGATTGAGGTTGATAAGGTCATTTTCGTTGATAAATGCTGATTTGACCATGTGCTCTTTCCACAATAAACTCGATGTATCGTATGGCTCTATTGGCGAAGCTCCTCACTTTTAGATCCATGACCCTCTTTATCCCATCGTTTGAGAAGACAGCCTGGGGTGCTTGGGTGGTCTGTCTAATAAACCTATGGTGTAGGAGGTCCATGGACTCAGGCGATAATATCGGAGGATTGATGGTCAAACTGTCATCACGGTCATGATACATATATTGATGAATGTTTTCCATCATAATGGGTTCCCTGGGTGGCAACTCTGGATGTCTCCGCAGCGACTCCATGTTCTGAATAATCTCGTCGACCAGGCTCTGTGGAGGTTGCCCTGAAGAAGAGGGAATATCCACTTGCACCACGAGTGGTTGGGTTGAGGGTTGTGTTTGGCTTGGTGAAGGTATGTTTTCTCGTTGGGTTAATTCGGCTTGGGTTGGTTCTGGTTCATTGGGTTCAGTTTGGGTGGTTTCTAGTTCATGGGGTTCTGTTTGGATTTGAGGTTGTTGGGGTGATGAAGGTTGGCTTATTATTGGTTCTGGTTGTATGGATAAGGTGGTGAAAGGTTCTGTGGTGTGAGGAGTTGGTGAAGGAGTTAAGGGTAGGTTTGGTGTAGGTGATGGAGTAAAAGGTGGAGAGGCTGGGTTTTCATCGGTTGAGGAACTCAACACGATGGGTTATGGGGTTGTAGCGAAGGGAACATGTATATTTTGTACATCTTTAGAGGGAAGAGCCTCTGGTTCCCTTGCTTGGGTTCCTTCGGTTGAGGGTGGTGGTTGTGTTTGTGATGGTGGTGGTGGTGGTGCAGTGGATTCCATTTGCTGTGCAGTCCCGGCCTCTGTCTTCCCCTCATGAGGTCCAAGACCTTGATCATCGGGGTCTTAGTCTTCTTCTCATGGCCTCTTGTGTTGGCGGCTGCTGGAGCATGAAGCTCTGCCCCTTTTCTTCTTTTTGTCCTTCCTGAAGGATGCAAGATACGCCTTCAGGACAGCTTGTCGTTGGCTCTCCTCTATCGTTTGAAAGAGAGAAGTGGTGCACCTTTGTTCATCGACCAGGTTCTGGAGAGAACCCTGGTCGGATGGATGGCACGATGAACGAATTTGGCACTAATCTCATTGAAAGATGAGACAAGTGCCTTGGACAGAGCCCTCAGGTTGGCTCTGGTTGTGAACTCTATGGTTCAGGATGACGCTTGTGGTGGCACGGAGGTGGTGGTGGATGTAGATGGAGGGATGGGAAGGTTGGTGATGAGATCTCTCACCTCTGCAGTGAATAAGGAGAAGGCTTCATCAAAGGATGGGCCTGCAGAGGGAGGTTGGGGTTGAGTAGGTTGGGGATTTGGGCTAATATTGTGGCGGGGAGTT
This sequence comes from Cynara cardunculus var. scolymus, assembly GCF_001531365.2. Classification (NCBI taxonomy): domain Eukaryota; kingdom Viridiplantae; phylum Streptophyta; class Magnoliopsida; order Asterales; family Asteraceae; genus Cynara; species Cynara cardunculus. The sequence continues at coordinate 18,169,255 of NC_037538.1, forward strand.
AGTGAGGGTGGTTTGGATGGTGGCCATTTGGTGGGTAAGGATGGCAAGGGTTTCATCGATAGATGAAGTGGATGGAAGTGGTGTTTGGTGAGGGATTTGGGAGATGATGGAGGTTGGTAGGGTGTTAAGGTTTTGGAGGATGGTATGTAGTTGGATGATGATGTAGGTAAGGTTCTCATCGGCCTCAGTTGCCTGGGCTGTGAGGGTGGCGATGGAGTGGATGAGTATTTGGTTTCTTTGGGTGGCAAGGGAGGATGTGGTGTTATGGTGTTGGGTGATGGTTTGTTGGAGCATTTGGAGACGTGTGGTATTGTCTCGGGTTTGGGTTTCAATTTGGGAGAGGTGGCGTTGCAGGATTGCAAGGGATTGTTGAAGGTCAGTGGTATCAGTTGAGGGTGGGTTGTCAATAATCCCTTGAATGATGAGTTTAAGGTCTTCCAAGGACCGGATAACTGAATCGACAAAGGTTTTGAACTCGGCCTTTGTGACTAGGTCTTTAATTGGGGTAACCCCTGCAACAACGGATGCTGCAGGTTGGGCCTCTGCTCTGGAGGCGCCTTCTTGGCCTTGTGAAAATGTGGGCCTAGAAGGACTTCCATCATGTCCTTGATAGCCCTCAAGAAAGGAGCTATCTCGTGATGTTGCGACATCAGTTTCCTCTTCCTCGGTTTCAGAAGTCGGGTAAGTGAAGCAAATGTGTGTCCCCTTCGGTAGATCAAATATCGAAGGGGGATGTGCATGAAAGGAAGATCACTCTGAACAATCTTGGGGTTGTTAAATGTCAGAGGCAACACATGCTTCTGTGTGTGTGATTGGTTATGTCGAGTCCTGAGGCGAAGGGGCTCATATATCTTCATCACCACTCTGTTGGGAGAGGGGTGATGGAAAATGGGGTTCCTCAACTAATTCATCTCCAGAGGCCCGAAGAATGGCCTCTGGATGGCTGGCTGGGGTTGGGATTGGAATGGGTCGTCCTTGTTCAATACCCCTGTGGCATTGATCGCCAGTGGTAGATGTTGTGGTTACCCTTTGGGTAGTGGGTGGAGGAATTGTATGAGTAGGGTCGGGGGAGGCACGATGAGTAGCATCATCATCATCATCATCATCATCATCATCATCATCTTCATCATCCGATGAAGATGTCTCATGTGCTCCCTCGCTTGGTTCGGGGGACGACTCTAATCGCTCTGGGGTAGCTGCCCTCGGTTCCTGGGACAGCATTGAGCGTTCATAGGTCTGGCATATCTCAGATGTCGATGGAATGACATTGAGCATAGCCCTTGAGAGTGGCGGTTGATGGTGTAACCCTCCTTCGAGAGGGTTGGTCGATGGCCATGCATCTTGTAAACTAGAGTGAAGGGCTCTTCAGCAGGTAGTCCATGCATCCTCATTGCGTCCCCAATGAAGAGGGCGCGGAAACGAGGGAAGAGAATCGTAGATAAAGGCTGGCCAGCGGCGTGTAGTTTGCATTTCTTGACCACCGTCGAGTGAATCTCATTGTAGATGAGAAAGGCGTAGTCAAGGTTGAGGTTTAAGAACAAGCCGTACATGATTGTCATGATGTTGATATTCCCTTGGTCCAATGACCTTAACTTGCATGTGAGGACCCTGTTGAGGATGGAGAAAAACATGTTCCACATCGGCGAGAGGAATTGATGTTTGAAGTCTGAAACGTTGCTTAGGTCACGATTGTAACCTAGCATTTTAACAAAGTGGAGGATGTCGTTGGTGGTGGGTGGTTCATCATATTCTGCAATTCCAACTTCCCGTCGAGTGGGATGCATAGAACCCAAGAAACTTTTGCCCGCGATATTTTGAGCGAGCATATCATATCATTAGGGGCATCCATGTCCCCCATGATTCCATGGCTGTCGGGGTGAAACTCACATGTTTGCCAGTATTGCTGTACGTACTTTAATGGTATGCCGGTGTCAGCAAGAGTTAGGGCGGGAAGAAAAATACAGTTATTGAAGAACTCTATCATGACAGCAAATCGGTCGTCGAACAGTGTGTTTCGTAGTTCAATAGCATGGTTGTTTGGCTTCATGGGAAGGAACACGATAGCGTGGCTGTCGGTGCCGGTGGATTGGACTCTACTGTCATTGTTGTTCGATTCGTGGGAGGCGGATGAGGCCATTGTTGAGGAAGTTGCAGGTTTTTGTTCGTCAAATTCTAGTTGCATGTTTTGATAAGCGTAAAGAGGTAATGAGGGTAGAAGAAAGGTATTTATAGGTGGAGAGATGGTGGGGAGGAGGTGGGAGGGTGGGGTGGGGGGTGGGAATGGGAAACGGTTTCATGAATATTATATTAAAATAATCATGAAATAGTAGAGGCTGTTGGGTAATGGACGATTTGATTTGGAGATCGTGAGCCGTCTTGATTGTACATGCCATTAATGTTGGAGGACACGTGTCAAGGCGGGGTAAGGGATGGGTAATTTGAAAAGGTTTATGGGGAACAGGCTGTATAAGGTGTCAGGCACGTGTGAGGATGACGTATGGATTATTTGATATAAGAAGTTATTCCAAATAATATCTCGAGAAATATGTATCCAAAAGTAATTTAAATTTAAAAATCCCATCTAATTGGAAGATTAATACTAATTACGAAGTTTTGATCTTTTAAAAACCCATGTTGTATAGTTTTTACTCACAAAAGCTGCAATTTTGAATAGTCTTTTAAAAGAATTTTGCAATTAAGATGGGTTTTGTGAATGAAAGATATTTTGTCATGGAACCAGAGGTGTTCTGGTTGACCATGACACATTGGGTGGGGAACCAGAGGGGCTCTGGTTGAACATCAATGAAGGAATTCATCGATGAAATGTTGGATTGCATGATTGATAGGCCTTGGATGACTAACCAGAGGCCATAGAAAAGCATTGTTAATCCATTTTGTAGAACCAGAGGAGTTCTGGTTAAATTCATATTTACCATTTAGGTGGCCAGAGGCTCTGGATAGTAGAACAAGAGACTCTGGATGGAAAATGCATATTGTGTGAAGATGAAATAGATGCTCCCCCTTGAATGATGTATGAAGAATGGTTTTGAGGTTTGCAAAAAAAGTCCCCCTCAAACAAATCATAATGAAGAATTAGGGGACCAGAGGCTCTGGTCTATACAACTAGAGGCTCTGGTTGTGAAGAATGATGAAATTAAGATATGCAATGTGGCTAAGTATGCAAGTGAAGAGGTATATAGATGGGTCTTTGATACTAGAGGGGCTCTGGTTCCAAAGACAATGAATCCAGAGGCTCTGGTCTTTAGAACCAGAGGCTTTGGTTGGAAAGACAAGGAAAAAGATGTATGAGAGAATGGTTAAGGGTATGGGAAAGAGTATAGAGGTTGAGCCTTTGAGACTAGAGGGGCTCTGGTTCTAACGACTTTGAATCCAGAGTCTCTGGTCTTTAGAACCAGGGGCTCTGGTCTTAAAGACGATGAAATGAAGTATGCAAATATGATTAAGTCCATGTGAAATGAGAAGAGGGAGACTCTTTGGGTCTAGAGAGGCTCTAGTTGCAAAGAGTAGGAATCCAGAAGCTCTGGTCTTTAGAACCAGAGACTCTGGTTGATATAGAGACGTTAGGGTTTGATGAAAGAAGGGTGTGGTGTATGTCAAGTTGTAGATGGGAACTTGATATCGTTGGTTTCAAAGGATTTGGAAATCAGAGGCTCTGGCCTTTAGAACCAGAGGCTCTGGTTGAGAAGGTAATACTTAGTGGAGAAAACTAAGTATTTGCTTTGTACCAGAGGGGCTCTGGTTCCAAAGGCGATGAAGATTGTTTGCCAAATATTAATCGAAGTGATTCTAAATGGCTAGAAGCTTTGGTTTGTATGGCCAGAGGCTTTGGTTTAGGATACTTGAAGTTTATGGCAAATATTTTATATATCACTTATAGGCATAACCATGAGATATTGAAAATCTCTGATTTAAATATATATATATATATATATATATATATTGCCTATAAGTGGTGAGATTCAGCATACCCGTCTTGCTGACTAGGAATAAAAATCTTTTGTCATCAAGAGCTTTTGTGAAAATGTCAGCAAGTTGAATCTCAGTGGGAACAAAATACATTTGTATATTCTCTTTTTCAACATTGTCTTGGTCTTAGAATGCTGCACTTGCAGAGATTGCTATGGCACTCTTGGAGTCACAGAGGATAAGGACTTTGTCATAATGGAAACCATAGTCCTTGAGCTGAGTCTTCATCCAGAGAACTTTTGAACAACAACTAGCAGCAGCAACATACTCTGCTTCTGCTGTGGATGTTGAAACACAATTTTGTTTTATGGATGTCCAACTTACCAGCTTGTCCCCCAAGAGTTGACAGCTTCCAGACGTGCTCTTTCTATCAAGTTTGCAACCTGCATGATCTRYATYTRTRTAGGCTATTAGATCAAAGCCAGAGTTCTTTGGATACCAGAGACCCAATGATGGAGTTCCCTTGAGGTATCTAAAGATCCTTTTGACTGTAGAGAGATGTGATTCTTTAGGATTTGATTGATATCTTACACAAACACATGTGGCAAACATTATATCTGGTCTACTAGCAGTTAGATATAGGAGTGATCCAATCATGCCTCTGTAGGTTGTTACATCCACAGGTTTGCCTGATGGATCAGCAAATAACTTAGCGCCTGTAGCCATAGGTGTCTCCTGGGTGCTTGCTTCACCCCATAGAGGGCTTTATCCAGAAAATAGACGTAGTCCGGATGTTTTGGATCTTCGAACCCAGAAGGCTGCTGCACGTAGACTTCTTCTTGAAGTTTGACGTTGAGGAAGGCAGACTTGACATCCATCTGATAGACCTTAAAGCCATTATGAGCTGCGTAGGCTAGGAACATTCTGATGGCTTCAAGTCTTGCAACGGGAGCGAATATCTCATCATAATCAATCCCTTCTTCCTAGCGGTAGCCTTTGGCATCAAGCCTTGCTTTGTTCCTTATTACGATGCCATCTTCGTCCTTCTTGTTTCGGAAGACCCATTTGGTTCCTATGGCCCTCTTCCGTTTGGGTAGAGGCATAAAGGACCATACTTTGTTTCTTTCAAACTGGAGTAATTCTTCTTGCATCGTGTCTATCCAGTTTGGGTCTTGTAGGGCTTCTGAAATCTTCTTTTGTTCTATCATGCTTAGGAAGTTGGCGAAGAGACATTCATTTGCAGTGGCAGATCTCGTCTTGACACTAGAGGTTGGATCCCCAATGATTTGGTGGTGTGGGTGATCTTTTGTCCACTTGGTGCTTGATTGGGGTTCTGGAGCAACATGATGCATTTCTTCATCGACCGATGGAACTGCTTTTTCCCCCTCGACGAGATCATCTCCAGAGTTAGACTCTAGATCTTGATCGTGATCTGAAGACACAGAAGAAGATGGTGAAGTAACATGAGTTTCAGTAAGTGATGTACCTTTAGCATTGGAGACTTCATGGTCTTCATCTGTTCTGGAGATAGATTTTTGTTAGGATTGAAAATCAGTATTAATTGTATTCGTCTTGAAAGTTAAATATAGTCTATAATTGTAAAAGTCATCGTGTTTGACTTTTATTAGACAGGTTTGACTTTGACTTGTGTTAGAAGGTTTGACCATATAAATAGGAATGGTCTTTGTAATTTGTAAGAAGAGAGCTTTATTGTAAATTTGATACGTAATAAGAGAGTTTGACTGAGCTTTGAAGTTTGACTTTTTCTCTCAATGTTCTTATGAATGTTCTTGAAGATATATGAGATTCTGCAATGATTGTGAAGATAACATGAAGATTGATCAGTGAAATAGGGACAAACAATTGGTATCAGAGCAAGCTGCAGCAGTTTGGATTTGAAGATATATCCATAGTACACATTTTTCTGCACGATTTTTAGAATTTTTATCGATCTGTTCTTCACTGTTCTTGAACTTTTTTCGTCCGGATTGGGGTTTTTGTGCCCAAATCGTTCATTTTTGGAGTGAAATTTTATGTTTTTGCTTGAATCTTTTTCCGCTTAAAGCTTATGCGGTTTAACATCCGTGTTCTTCGAGTTGTTTTGATATAGGATATACCGGACATCCTTTGGGCGGATATATTGACCGGGTTAGCTAATCCGGCTGACAAACCGTTGATGCTTTGTGCGGTTTAAAGAATCCGGTTGATAAACCGTGTAACTCTTTAAAGGTTTAGTGTGCGGTTTAAAAGTATCCGGCTGGTAAGAAATTTGTAACTTGTTCGAATATTGAACGRTTTAAACAATCYGAGTGGTAAGTGTGTGCGGTTTAGAATCCGCTTGGTAAGTCTTGGACTTTTGAGCGGTTTATTTCTACAATCGTATATATCTTGGATGGTATTAAATTGAACGGTGTTTGACTTTGATCGGTTTAAGTGTGATTCTTTGAACAGTGTTTGAATTCTTTTGATCGGTTTAATAAGTTTGACTTTTTGATCGGTTTAAGTGTTTGATTCTTTGAAGTGTTTGAATTCTTTTGATCGGTTTAATAAGTTTGACTTTTTGATCGGTTTAATTGTTTGACTTTTTGATCGGTTTATTAAGATTGACTTTGTGATCGGTTTAAAATCTTACTCTTTGAGCGATTTATCTTTGTGCGGTTTATGTCCATGTGTTGCCCAGATTTCTAATCCGGATAACTTGTGGATTTGTCTATCTTTTTGACCGGACTTGTAACCGGATAAACTTGACCGGATTACTAATCCGGATAAGTTCTTGTGCTTAATATTGTCTAAGTGTTGAATGTGTGTTTATTCTAGTTTACACTTTATCAGACATATTTTTGTAAACTGAT
>NC_037538.1:18179094-18180919 GCF_001531365.2 Cynara cardunculus var. scolymus
GCGCAGAATTTTCTTTCAAGTCTGAATACAAAGGGGGAGAATGTTAGGATTGAAAATCAGTATTAATTGTATTCGTCTTGAAAGTTAAATATAGTCTATAATTGTAAAAGTCATCGTGTTTGACTTTTATTAGACAAGTTTGACTTTGACTTGTGTTAGTAGGTTTTACCATATAAATATGAATGGTCTTTGTAATTTGTAAGAAGAGAGCTTTATTGTAAATTTGATACGTAATAAGTGAGTTTGACTGAGCTTTGAAGTTTGACTTTTTCTCTCAATGTTCTTATGAATGTTCTTGAGGATATATGAGATTCTGCCATGATTGTGAAGATAACATGAAGATTGATCAGTGAAATAGGGACAAACAATTATGCATTTGGCTCATGTCCAGAGATTACTTCTTCATCGAAGATGTCTTCAAATAATTGAGCTAACTCTGATTCATTGGGTTTGCCAAATGATGAAACAGATGCTCTTCTTTGAAGTCCGAGTTCTGAACTGTTGTGTCCAGAAGTCATAGGTGTGGTATCCTCAAATGACACATTGATGCTTTCAATGACGATGCTTGTCTTTTTAATGTAGACTCTGTAGGCTTTGGCTGTTTGAGAATAGCCCAAAAAAATTCCTTCATTAGCTTTCTTGTCAAACTTCCCAAGATATTCTCTATCGTTGAGTACAAAGCATTTGCACCCAAATACATGAAAATATTTGATATTTGGTCTTCTTTGGTTGATGAGCTCATAAGGTGTCTACTGGTGTCTCTTGTTAATGATTGATCGATTCTGGGTGAAGCATACAGTGGAAATAGCTTCAGCCCATAATGTGATGGGTAACTCCGATGAAGCAAGCATGGTCCTTGCTGCTTCCACTAAGGTTCGGTTCCTTCGCTCTACCTCTCCATTTTGTTGTGTAGTTCTTGCTGATGAGAAGTTTTGTCTAATGCCCTAACTAAAGAGGTAGTCATCGATTTTGACATTTTTGAATTTAGTTCCATTGTCGCTTCTAACCTTCACTAGTTTTTGTTGTAGAATGACTTGAAGCCTTTTCATCACCCCAATTAGTAGGTCTGGAACATCTGATTTCTTCTTTACAAATTCAACCCAAGTGTATCTGGAGTATTCATCGACCAGTACTAGCATATAGTTCTTTCTAGAGAGACTTTGAGTTGATATAGGCCCACAGAGGTCTATATGAATCATGTCCAAGGGCTTGGTGCAGGAGGTTTCTGACTTGGTTTTATGTGAGGCCCGTTTTAGCTTTCTTCACTCACAGGCTGAATTCCCTTGACCAACTTTTGTGTGGTTAGTTTTCGTAGTGCATCAAAGTTGAGATGTGAGAATTTCTGATGCCATAGCCAATTTTCATCGCTCTAGAAGATAGAGATTTCCTTCTCTCTTTGCCTTGATGATTGTGTGACCGGGCTTTGTTTCTATGATGCAGAAACCTTTGTGAAACCTGACTTCAAGACCCTTGTCGCAGAACTGGCTTATGCTTAAAAGGTTGTGCTTCAATCCTTCGACATAAGCCACTTTGCTGATGGAGATGTTGCCTTTGATGAGAGTTCCATATCCCTTGATAGTACCCTTGCTGTTGTCTCCAAAAGTCACAGAGCCTCCAGATTTTTCGATGAAGGGGGTCAGCTGACTTATGTCATCATGTGCCTGGAGCAACATGAGTCCATGTACCATGGTTGCACATGCTTGTCCTGCAAGACAAATTAAGGGGATTTAGGTACCCATTTCATAATGGGTCCTTGTTTGTTAGTAGGGGATTTCACACTCTTTTCATCGCCCATAGCCTTTGCAGGCTTTGGTTTATTTGAATT
>NC_037538.1:18181009-18198705 GCF_001531365.2 Cynara cardunculus var. scolymus
TTTTTATTCGATGGAAACAAAGAAGTAAATCTAGGTGTAAATCTTGTCCTAGCATCGGTTGTTTTTACAAACATCCTATCTAGTTCAGATTTTTTATTTGAAGAGGTCTTTGGCTTTACTTATTTTCTCCTGAGGAAGGTCTGCTTTTCTTCAGCTGAATGAGAGGAAAAGTGGTGGTTAGTTTTCTCTGAGGTAGGCCACTTCTGTTTTTGCTCACGAGTAAACTTGATGAACTTGAAAGATGTACTAGGGCCTTGTGAGTTATCTTTGGCAGATTTGTTATCTTTCAGGTTTCCCTTTCCTTTGTCTGAAGATTTCATCGATGAAGGAATACCAGATTTCATTGAGGGTTTTAAGTTTTGAGGCTTTTTATTCTCAATGATATTTGTTAATTCACAAATTATCTCTTCTTCGGATTCAGAATCGAGAAAGTCTCTTGCTGATTTCTCAAAATCAAAATTAGCATGGACTAAAGTGGAAGATGTGGGTTCAGAGGTTGATGCTTCAGAGTGATCTGCTTGAGGTTTCATCRRYTCTRAMTYTGATGAACTTTCAATTTTACTTGAATGGTTCATCGATTCATCAGCTGATGTTTCCTCATTAGAATTCTCTTTTTCATCAACGGTACTTACTGATGGAGTGAAATTGACAATCAGAGATTATGGTTTAACCATAGGGTTCCCATCGGTTTTTGATTTAGAGGTGTCATTTCTTCCATCAGAATTCTTACTTGTACTGTTCTCGTATACCACATTTTCAAAATCCTATCTTGAAACGACAGTTTTTCCATCGACTTTAACTCTCTTGAAATTAGCTTTTGGTTTTGGAGAGAAGTCGTGTTTTTGAATGCATCCAATTTTGAAAGTGGGTTCAAGGGTGGATTTCTTTGATTCGATGAAAGAGTCCAATTCATTGAATCCAATCCCTAGAGTGTCCGTTGGACCATTTAATTTTTCATAAACATCTTGGGCATCTTTGTACTTCTTCATCAGAAGTTCATTGGTTTGAAGCTTCTGGTGAAGAATTTCCCATTCTTTTTGGAAGAAATCTTTAAGAGCAACTGAGTTTAGTCTCTCTGCCTCGGATTCTTTTAAGGCCTTRGTTTTCTTTTCTAAGTCCTTAGTTATTCGTTTGTTTAGTTCCAGAAGTTTATCTTCCTCTGATTTCTTAAGAGTACTGATGCGAGTCTTTTCCTTAGCAAGTTTTGCTTTTTCTTCGGTTAGAAGGTCAGTCTCTCTTTTGTAGAAAGTTGCTTCTTTTTCCGCTTTTATCCTTTCAGATTTTTCAAAATCTAATTTCTCTTTTAATTTAAAGAAATCTTTTGAAAGTTTTATAACCCTTAACTCTAGCTCGGATGGAGCAGAGTTGGTTTCATTTGAAGTAGACTCACATACCTGATCATCAGAGTTGGAGGCATATTCTACATTGGACGTGGCCATCAGACAGATGAGTGCTTTGTCTTCATCATCTGATGAAGAATCAGACACCCAATTTTCTTTTTCGGCCATCAGGCTTCGCTCTCTAGGATTATACTTGTATTTGTTCTTGTAATAGTCAACATCCTTTACCAATCGTCCTCTGCATTCTTTGGAAMAATGACCGAGTTTTCCGCACCTGAAGCATCGGAGGTCATTTTTCCTTCCATCCTTGTCCTTTTTCCTCTCGTCTCTTCTATCTTCTCTTCTTTCTTCCCTCTTTTCTCTTCCATCTCTTCTATCTTCCCTCTGRTGAAATTTGGATGGCTTCCTTTCATAGGGTGACTGGTATCTTTCCCTCTTGAACTTTTTTTGTTCATAGGGTTTCTTGATGAACTTTTTCTGGAACTGCTTTGTAATCAAGGCCAAAGATTTGGCAAAAGCTTTAATTTCATCATCTGATTCAGAAGTTTCTTCTTTAGATTCTGATTCTACCACCAATGCTTTCTTGTCTTTCTTCTTGTGTTCTCTGGTAGAGGTCCTTGATATTTCCTTTTCATCGGCAGCAAGAGCGAGAGGTCCACTGATGGATACCTTCTTCTTCATTATGTCGTTCTCTTGTGCTGCAAGCGTTCCATACATATCATGAAGTGACCAGCCGTCTAGGTCCTCGTTTGCTTGAAGGGACATAGACAGCTGAGTCCATTCATCSCCAAGACTTTTTAGGAATAAAACATTGTTTTCTTCCTTAGTTTTGGAAATATCGTTTCAACGACATTGATTGATCAATGTGTTGAAACTATCGTATGTCTTCTATATCGGTTCATCAGGAAGGGCCTTGAAATTTGTGTATTCGTTGAGACATTGTGCTCTACCATTTTTCTTCGTTTTTTCTCCTTCTTCAAATTGGCTTGCTAATTCATCCCATAGTTCCTTGGCTGTGGAACATGCATCGAGGGATTGGAAGATTTCATTGGGTATGGCCATGATTATCAATCGTTTGACCTTCTTGTCTGTCTCTACCCTTTCTATGTCGTCTTCCTCCCAATTCTTCTCATCATTGGGCATATAGTAGACAGGAATTTCAGCTGTGGTGTTTGTTCCTGGAACTCTTGGGATAAGAGTTTGTGCAATGTAAGGACCCTCCATTACAGATCGTAGGAGGTTCCTGTCCATTCCTTCCAAGAAATTCACCATTCTGATCTTCCATTGTGGATATTCTTCTCGTTGAAGAGTTGGAGGCTTGGTGAGGGAGCTAACACTATATGCAAAATTCCAGTTGGCCTTTAAGAGTTTTTGAAGAAAAAAAAAATTACGATTTGACGAGAAAAAAAATTGAGAGATTTTTAGATGATCGTTTTGATTGGAAAATCAATCAATTAGGCTCCGATACCAATTGTTGATCCCAGATCTCTCAATAACACTAATAATCTAGTTAAGAATAACCAAATTATAGTGTTTTATTGGAGAAAGTGATGAACACTCAAGAATGAATTGTAAACAATAAAGAACAGTCTTAAGCGTCAAAGGTTTCACTTTATTGACAAGAAAAACGTAAAAGAGACATTTAGTACAATAGTCCTAATCACCTATTTATACTAGTAAGCTAATTAGAAGATAACTATCTAATGAGACTTTTTAGCTAATCTTCTATTAAAAGATAATGTTTATCTTAATATTAAAGCATATCAACATGACTAAATCCTAATAAATCAAAATCCTGATTATAGGAACCTTTTAAAGATGCTAACCTGACGCTCCAAAAGTGACGGATGTCACAGTCTCCCCATGCTAGAAAAATTTTGTCCCGAAATTTAATTCCTCAATTCGTAGCTTTGGATTCGTTTGCGAACAAGTGAAGATACTTGTCTTTCATATAATCTTCTCTTTCCCATGTGTACTCCGGTCCATGTCTTGAGGTCCAATGAACTTTTACAATCAAGATCTTGCTTTGCCTCAACTGCTTGACTTCTCTATCCAAGATTTCTATCGGTTTTTCAACGAAGCACAGATGATCATGGATTTGCACCTCTTCCAATGGTACGACTAGTGTTTCATAGGTTAAACACTTTTTGAGGTTTGATACATGAAATGTATCATGAATGGTGCTTAACTCCCATGGCAAATTTAGCTTATATGCCACTGGTCCAATTCTTTCAGTTAATTCAAATGGACCAATATATCGGGGACCTAATTTTCCTCTCTTTCCAAAGCGCATTATTCCTTTCCATGGTGAGACTTTTAAGAGTACTTTGTCTCCCTTTTTGAAACTCTAATGGTCTTCTCCGATTGTCCGCATAACTTTTCTAACGATCTCTTGCAGCCTTGAGTCGATCCTTATTAATTACAATCTTGTCAGTGGTTTCCTGAACTACATCAGGTCTTGTTAATTTCCGATCGCCGATTTCTAACCAACTGAGTGAGGATCTGCGCTTGCGCCCATATAAGGCTTCATAAAGCGCACACTGAATTCTGGCATGATAATTGTTATTGTATGCAAATTCAATTAACGGAAGGTGCATATCCCAGCTTCCACCAAAATCTATGACGCATGCACGTAACATGTCTTCCAATGTCTGGATGGTTCTTTCCGTCTTCCCATCCGTTTGAGGGTGATACGAAGTACTTAAATATAAACTTGTACCCATCCCTTCTTAAAGTGATTGCCAAAATATAGATGTAAATCGACTATCTCTATCTGATATGATGGAAAGAGGTACCCCATGCCGAGTGACGATTTCATTAATATAAATTTTTGCCAGTTTCTCCATCTTAATATCTTTTCGGATTGGCAGAAAATGAGCAGATTTCGTCTGTCGATCCACAATTACCCAGATTGCAACATGCCCTTTCCCAGTTCTAGGCAACTTAGTTATGAAGTCCATTGATAATTGTTCCCACTTCCACTGGGGAATCTCAGGTTGTTGAAGCAGTCCGGATGGTTTTTGGTGTTCAGCCTTGACCGTTGTGCAAGTTAAATATTTATTCACGTACATAGCAATGCCTTTCTTCATTCCAGGCCACTAATAGTGTTCCCTCAATTGCTTATACATCTTATCCGCTCCACGGTGAGTCGAATACTTTGATCGATGGTCTTCATTCAGAATTATGGATCTAAGATTGCCTATCTTAGGAATCCAAACCCTATTCCCCAAATAATTCACTCCATCAGACTTCAGTTGGAACTTAGTTTCTATGTGTTGTAGGGACTCATTTTTCAAATTCTCTTCCTTCAATGCCTCTTTTTGATCTTGGAGAATTTGTGCTTTCAGACTCGTGGTTACTATTACTCCCAAAGCTCGTACACTTGTTGGCCTCACTCTTTCCTTTCTGCTCAAAGCATCAGTTACTACGTTAGCCTTGCCTGGATGGTACTTAATTTCACAATCATAATCACTGAGCAAATCAATCCATCTTCTTTGCCACATATTTAACATTTTCTCATTGAAGATGTGTTGAAGACTTTTGTGATCAGTGAACACAGTGCACTTGGTACCGTATAGGTAATGTCTCCAAATCTTAAGTGCAAATACCACAGCTCCTAATTCCAGATCGTGCATACTATAATTCTTCTCATGCACTTTGAGTTGGCTTGAGGCATATGCAATGACTTTATCTTTTTGCATAAGCACACATCCTAATCCTTGATGTGAAGAATCGCAGTATACCACAAAGTTTTCCAATCATTCTGGTAATGATAGAATAGGTGCATTGCACAATCTATGCTTAAGAGTTTCAAAGGCCTCTTCTTGCTTCTCTCCCCAAACAAACTTCTTGTCTTTTTGTGTTAAAGCTGTGAGTGGTTGCGCAATCTTTGAAAAATTCGCAATGAATCGCTGAAAATAGCCTGCCAAACCAAGAAATTGACGAATTTCTGTCGAGGTTTTTGGGGTTTCCCATTTCTTCATGGGCTCAATGTTTGCAGGGTCTACATGAATTTCTTTTTCATTGACCACATGACCAATAAATTGTACTTCACGAATCCAGAATTCGTATTTGGAGAATTTTGCATACAATTTCTGGTCCCTAAGTAGTTCTAATATCAATCTTAGATAATGCTCATGATCCTTCTTGCTTCGTGAGTAAATTAGTATATCATCTATGAAGACGATTACAAATTTATCGAGGTATGGTCTGCAAACCCTATTCATTAGATCCATGAATTCTGTCGGGGCATTGGTTAACCCGAATGGCATCATCAAAAATTCATAATGGCCGTACTGATTTCTAAATGTCGTTTTAGGGATGTCCTCTTCTCGAATTCTTACTTTATGATATCCAGATCGAAGATCAATCTTTGAAAAGTATACGGCACATTGAAGTTGATCAAATAAATCATCGATTCTAGGACGAGGATATCGGTTCTTGATAGTCAACTTATTAAGCTCCCTATAGTCAATACACATCTGCATCGATCCATCTTTCTTCTTGACGAACTACACTGGTGCTCCCCATGGTTAAAAACTGGGTCTTATGAATCCTTTATCTAACAATTCTTGTAGTTGTTCCGACATCTCTTGCATCTCCGATGGGGCCAATCGGTATGGTGCTTTTGCCACTAGGGCAGCTCCAGGAATTAAGTCGATACCAAATTCGACTTGTCTAGGTGGGGGTAATTCTTGTAGATCCTCAAGGAACACTTCCGGGAACTCCCGTACTCCAGGGAAGTCTTCAATAATTATTCCTTTAACCTTCTTATCTATAATGTGTGCCAAAAATGCAACATAGTTCTTCTTTAAGTACTTCTGCATCTTCATGGATGATACTATCTTAATTTTACGATCGGACTGCTCTCCTTGAATTATAAGGGCTTCTTCTCTTTCTTGGGGAATACGGATAATCTTTTCCAAACAGACTATTTCAGCTCAATTTTTGGATAGCCAATCCATGCCTATAACTATATCAAAACTTCCTAACTCAATTGGAATAAGATCTATGCTAAAATCCTTCTGAGCTAAGCATAGAGTGCAGCCCATGATTATATCTCTAGTCCTAATTTCTTGGCCATTGGCAAACTCTATTATATAATCTTCCTTCATCCTTTGAGATTTTAAATTAATCTTTGGCCTAAAGTCTAAAGATACAAAACTTCTATCGGCTCCTGAGTCAAATAATGTTGATGCAAATTCATTATTTAAGAGAAATGTACCTTTAACCACATTGGGATCATCCCTGGCCTCCCTTGCTCCACTTTCAAATGCTCGCGGCCGAACTTGACTTTCTGAGTTTCCTTGGTTGACTGGTCGGGCTTGATAAGCATTTGTTCCTTGCTTTCTCTTTGGACATACATTTCTCATATGATCTAGGCTCCCACATTTAAAACATAATCGCCTTCGACAATCTTTTGTGGAATGGCCCCCTCTGTGGCACCTTTGACAAATAATGCAATTTCCTCAATGCGGAAATTTACATTTATTGCACTTAGTCTTGCTTCCTTGATTTACCACTTGAGTCTGAACCCCAAAATTTCCTACCGCCTTTCTCTTCTTGCCAAACCTATCCCCGAATCTATGATTTCCCAGTTCTTCTTCCTTCCTTTTCCCTTTGTTGAACTCTCCAGACCGAATTATATTATTGGTGAGTTTGGTTGAATGTCTATTGCCTCCTGAAGGGTCTTTTGGGTTTGCCGAGGTAATATTTCCTCGGATTTCTGGGGATAGTCCCCAAATATACCTTTCGATTAGGACCTCACCAGGTGTCACCAGATGTGGCACTAAATTGGCTAACTCATGGAATCGAGTAGTGTATGCAGCTATGTTTTCTCCCTTCATTTCAAGATTCCATAACTCCATTTCCATCTTTTGGAGTTCACTTCTTGGACAATGATCGTTCTTAAGTTGTTTCTTGAATTCTTCCCATGAGAGTTGATTGGCTGCTTTGTGACCCCTAGTCTGAACTAATGTGTTCCACCATGTCAAAGCTCTGCCTTGTAGTAAACATGCAGCATATTCTACTTTGTTGGCTTTTAAACATTTGCTGATATGAAGGATAGACTCCATACCTTCAATCCAAGTCAACAACCCTACAGCTCCTTCAGTTCCATGAAATTCCTTCGGGTTGCAGGATCTGAAGGATTTATAGGTGCATTCCCTAGATGTCCTAGGCTTAGAACTGGTAGGTTGGTTAGCATTCAGACCCGCAACCACCTGACTGACTATATTGGGAAGCGCAGCCAAGAGTTGCTCTGACACGAGTCGTGCAACTTCAGGGTTTTCTCTCCTTTGCGGCATCTTCTAAGGCATGAAAAAAAGGAAGTCTCATCATTTTCATGGCAATATTAATAACAAAAAGATGTATAAGATATTCATCTTGTAGGTATCAATGAAGCAAGCACATGGTTAAACAAAAAAATTTATATTCATCCAAGGTTATCTACATTCCAGCGATTTCAAAAGATACTAAAAGATTACCATCCCTCAAAACATATTTTCAAATCCCAACAAAGGAGTAGTGGTTCTAACATTAAACATCACTTCTAGAGAAGCATCCAACTAGATAATCATTCCTAGTACTAGTATCATCAGCACCCTCGCCACTAAACATCTATACAATCTTCTAATTTTGCGTCATGCGGCGATGACAACATCCGAGTTCCTTATCATACGCTGGTGATGCATCTTCATCACATCGGATAGGTTGTTCAAAATGTGATGATGATATCCCAGCCGGGTCTGGTGAGTTTGGGTTTCCATTGCAATTCTCCGCACCAACTCTCGTTCATCCAAAGTCATGCCCTGGGTGTAAGATGCAGGTACTCCAGTCACCACTCGAGAGTCTCTGCTCCTAAGTTGAGTTTGGGATGCTTCTTCTCTGATTCTAGTAGAATTCTCGAAAGTCACCCTTCGAGGTAGTGATACACTTTTCCTAGCCGTGACCCCAATCCTTGGGCCATGAAACGTCTGAGGTGGTTGGTCAGGTACTGGCTCTGATGGTGGTAACACTGATGCAGAAGGTATGGCAGGTGTCTAGCTTGTCGCTAAGCCCTTAAGATCATATGGGTCCACATTCGTATTTATTGATATATCCCTTCTAGATCGACCAATCACGTAGCCGGATTCGTTCGCTGAATATTCATTAGATGATGACATAGTGATCAGCAATATTGGCAATCTTAATTACTAGACAGCGTCATCGATGAAACTCTTAAGGTTAAAATGAAAGTTACTATGGAAAGGCAAAGGGTAGAAAATAAGTTAGAGCTTCTGGATGATGAGAGCCTCTGGTTGAATTACCAGAGCTTCTGGTTGAAGTTTCCATACTTGGAACTATATTTTACGATTAGCTCATCAACCTCTGGTTCAATATCCACTTAGTAATATACGAGGTTTCCTATTCATCGGTCTCTGATTTTTCATATTTTAGCGAACCAATGGATCACTTTCCATCGATCTCTAGTTCCTCATACTTGGCAAATCGATGAATCGCCTACCATCGATCTCTAGTTCTTCATACTTGGCAAATTGATGGATCGCCTTCCATCGATATCTGGTTCTTCATACTTGGCAAATCGATGGATCGCCTTCCATCGATCTCTGGTTCTTCNCGTACTTGGCAAATCGATGGATCGCCTTCCATCGATCTCTGGTTCTTCGTACTTGACAAATCGATGGATCGCCTTCCATCGATCTCTGGTTCTTCTAAACAGAGCTTTTGGCTCTCAAGATCAAGCCAAACAGAGCTTTTGGACGCTCCTCACATATATAGAATAGTGGTCTGTTAACCAAAACTAGAATGCAAAGCTCACTATCTATGTTTAGGCAATTTCCTACTTAACGCATAGTGCGAACTTTTGAATGCAAAGGCTAAAAGACTAACCCCTTTATCTATGTCTAACTACCAAGTATTCAGATGTAGAGTTGACCCTCAGGTTGTCTTAGTGCTCTATAAAACTTGCTTCACTTCATATTCACTAGATAACCAGAGCTTCTGGTTAGTCTAGGGCGATGGATATTTAAAATTCATGCAAACAAATAAGATAATGCTTTTCGTGTTTTTAGATAAATTTCCTATATTTAAGCATACTTTCAGCACAACCGATGAAAATCTTTTATCATAATACTTAAGTTAAACATAGGTGACCAGACTCTGTTTAATTTAAGTATTATAACACGACTTTCATCCTCTGGTTATACTTAGTAACTTTGTTTTGAAAACATTTGGTTATAGTTTGGTTTTAAGAAAATCGGTGTTCTCTATAACCTATGGCTCTGATACCAAATCTGTCACACCCCGCTAAATCGGAAACACGAGGCGTAACAGGTAAGCATTCATAGCTCCATTCGATAGATATCACCATTAATTACATAACTCATAAAAATTACAAATTTATAACTTTGATGTTCACGAATAAAACATTATTTACACAAAAAGAGGTTTCTAAAGGTTGTGAACAGGTGTGATCGCAAGATCTTCCAAAACTTTCCTTCTTACTTAATTTCATGAAAAACATGAAACACAAAAACGACGTCAACTACAAAGAGCTGGTGAGTTCACGGGTTTTCATATACACAAAATATTAACAATGCATAAACCACAAATTGCAAACTTATACAGAACATGCACATTTAAAAGTAAATTTTGCATTCTTTCATGCTTTTCCCCATTTAAAGTAACTAAAAATAGTAAAAAGTGGGGTCGTGAAGAACTCACAGGTTTGAGGAAGAATATCCAAGGTTTTGGTGATGCTTAGAGCACCAACGTCCGCACTAATGTCCTAAACACCTGAAATTCCAATTGTTAGATCACCCATTGGGTCACGATATAGATAAAGCAAGATTATATCTTATGTAATGCCAATAAACCTTTATGGGTTAAAGTTGACACCAAAAATAACCCCACCAAAAATAACCCAATATTTAATTAAAGAAAAGGTTTTTGTGCAAAAAGTTGTTATTTGGACAGAAATAACGATTCTGTTCTTTGACTCTAGGTTTCACCAATCATTGTCAAGGGAACCTTCCAAAATCATTTCACTTTTTACTTTTATAAGCATAAAAGTCAATGTTGTTGGACATCTTTTGTCAGACAACTTTATTTTTGTTTCTAAAGTTTTATATTAAACCTTTAAATGCTCAAAACTCAGCATTTTTGAGTGAGTCCCAAAACAGTAAATCAACAACTAATCAAACAACCTCCAACAGAAGTCAAATATTTTGAGTTCACATTAAAGAATATGGATGACAGGATTGTTATAAACAACCTGTCAATTTCAAAAATGCCATTTTTATTGATTAAAGATTACATGCATTGTGGTTTTATCCCATTTTTTTGAGTTCTAAGTTCTAAGTTCATAGATCATAGATTATCATTATTTTGAAGACATTTTTATGTCTTTGATGAAATATCTCCCATCTTAGATTTTTCCCAGAATATCTTTGAGCTCATAGCGAAGAAATAAATATAAAGGAAATGAAGAACATTAATGGTAAAATATAAAAATAAAACTTATCTTATTACCTTTTTCTTGCTATCTTTTGAGAGTTTGAATGTTCTTCAAGGTTTAAAGACTCAAGGAGAAATTTTGGCAACTTGGATTCGGCTGGAAAGATGAAAGGTTTAGAGAGAGAGGAAAAAAAAGTGAAGGGGGAAATGAATGATTTTCAAAAGAGATGAGGTTTTTATATGAAGGTAGAGGGGCCTGCCCATACAAGGCCCAACCATCATATTTTTCTTTTATTTTTCTTATACAAACTCAGCCTAAATAAATATAAATTTAAGTACATTTTATCAATACCAGTAAAATTATTCATTATTAAGTCAAAATTACAAATTTTGTAAAAATTATTTGCACATACAGTTAAAACTTTATATTTTTAAATTTTAATTTTATAATATCGACTTTATTTATTTTAAGGGAATTTTAATGTACTTGACATTACATAAGTTACTTTATCAATTACCCGTTGTGACAGGGTTTTCTGAACTACAAATTTGGGAGTTAAGTCGACTGATTTTCTAATCAACATGACTAAATCCTAATAAATCAGAATCCTGATTATAGGAACCCTTTAAAGATGCTAACCTGACGCCCCAAAAGTGACGGATTTCACACCTGGTTATCAGCTGTGGTAATTAATACGTGATTATCTGTTAAATGATTTCGTGGTAGCATGATAAATTGTTATATTTGATCATCCAAGTATGTGAATTTTTATGCATAGGAATTATATGCATAATATGAAATACATGTATGTATGGGTGGTGTTGTGCATGAAGATCATGCATGAGGTATTTATGGTATATGTATGTATGCATGAAATGTATAGCATGCGTAAGGGATGCATGGTTGGAGGAGGTTTAGCGCCATACTCTTTTTAGAAAGATTATAAAAGGGGTGTGAAGTTATTATTTCTCTCTTCTTGCCAAAATTGAGAGTAAGTGTGCGATTTAGAAGAAGAAGTAGTGACCGGATTATTCTCTACTATATTTCAAGAAAATTTTCGAAAATATTCGAAGTGAGTGGTTTACCATTTTATTTCAATTAAGAAGTAATTCCTTTGATTTGATTAATGTTTTATCTTAAAACTTGTTTACTCGGTTTAGACTTAAATCGGACAAAAGGTTGATCGGTTTAGACTTAAATCGGACGAAGGGTTGATCGGTTTAGGTTAAATCGGACACTTGTTGTCTAGTGTAGCTTCAAATCGAACATAATGTCAGGCGATGTAAAGTGTTAGTGGGATTTGAGAAATATAAATCGGTTAAGAATATTGAACGAAGAAGTAGGAATACGACCATGAGGTGACCGGTTTATTTAAATCCGACAAGGTCTTGAGTATATGTTATCCGGATTGATAAATCGAACAAGGTTTTGAGAGTTCTCTGGATTGATAAAACGGACAAGGTTTTGAGAGTTGTCCGGATTGATAAATTGGAAAAGGTTTTGAGAGTTGTCCGGATTGATAAATCGGACAAGTTGTATAGTGTTATCCGGATTGGTTAAACCGGCAAAGGCTTGACCAGAGATGAAGTCCGGCTAAGTCTGTGTTGACCGGATTTGTGCATTAACTTATGTATTATTCATATAATCATCATTTTGTTATTCTTTTAAAAGAATGGGAATTTTGATAAAGATGACTTTGAACTGATGACTTTTCATTGGAACATTTATGTCTGCGGTCTGTTCTATATGAAATTATTTTTATGAAATGTTTTGATGAGGAAATAAGGGTGCCATATCAAGGAGAGGTGTACCATGGGATAAGGGTGGCATATCAAGGAGAGGTGTACCTTTGGATATAAGGGTGGCATTTGTATGTGTGTTATGTAATATAAATCTTACTATTATATCCTTTAAGATTACTGTGGTTCGGAATCTTTATTTCTTTGTGATTTAAGGATTTAGAATCAGAGTTCTTATTGGAAATCATAGTCTGGATGTTATTGAGGAGAAAATAACAGGTTTGGACTGAAATTTTAAATAAACCTTGTTTAATTAAAAAGGTTTAAAGGTGGCATTCTAATAGACCTGGTTAGTACAAACCTATTTGGGTTTTAATGTATTATCTGAAAGCAGAGAGTTTGGCTTGAAAAGTGGAAAACTACTGGTAATTATTTTTTTACTTGTTCATATATTTGTTATATATATGAAAAGTTGTTTTACATAAAGTTTTTGTGATTTTCACCATGCAATGACATAAAAAGGGATCTCACTAGACCTTTCGGTCTAACCTTCTTTTTGTGATTTTAAATATGTATTGCAAGAGGTGCAAACGGTAAGGGAAAGGGGAAAATGTGATAATTCCCTATATGTTTATCTGCATGAAGATTGTCTGTGATATGTATAGTTTTAGTAGATGAAAGTTGAATTGTACAAGAATTGTATTTTGAAATTCTGGGCCATGTATTTTATAAATGGTAGATTCTTGTACTGAGGGACCAATATGGTGTATAAACATGTATTTCTTATGTATGAAGTATGTGTTACATGCAATGTGTGGTATGGGGTGTTACAAAAAGTGGTATCAGAGCCTGAGTTTAAGAAATTTAGGTATTTAACAGCATGATACCTAGACTTAAACTATTTTATTGCATAATAAGGGTCCCGGACATAGTTAACACCATTGGAAATAAATATGATGAGTTGAAAGAACAGTGTGTAAGGTAAATTTTAATTACATCTGGCCAATGTAATTATGAATTTACAGGTACATATCTGAACTTGAATACTTCATTATATTTGGGAATGTGAATACATGATTACTAACACTAAAATCTGTAGATGTCTAGCTGAACACGGAGATCTGAAAGAATAGTCCGTCCAGGGTCTGAGGAAAGAGAAGAATCACCTGCTAATCTTTCGACAAGTACTTCTGGAAATAGAGGTAGGGGAGGACCCAGGGGACGAGGCAGAGGGAGAAGTCAGTTACGAGGAAGGGGTCGGACTGAAGTACACTCTGAACATGAAGAATCCCATTGTAGGAATGTTCAAGAGAGATCAGTGCCACACCCAGAGTATATAACCAGAGATATGCTGGCAGAGGAAATGGGAAAGTTACGGGAAACTTTAACGTCTATTATGGGAATACCAGCTAGAGTGGAAACGGAAAGGGTGGAAGTACATCCCTCTATCCCAGTCAGTCACAACAAGGAAGGAGACATCAAGATGTTCTTAGCATGTAAACCACCAACTTTCTCTGCAGAGAGGGATCCAGTAAAAGCCATGTGCTGGATCAAGGAGATTGAATCTTTGTTCAACACCATCTGGTGTCCGGGAACTGATAAAGTTAGATTTGTTGTCTCAATATGAAACTCAAATGGTTTGTTTGGTGGAAAGTTGAATCGTTGGCCAGAATCGATGTCTTACAGACATTATCCTGGACATAATTTGTGAATCGATTCAAGGCTCAGTTCTGCCCTAAGACGGCTGGACGACAAATGGAAGAAGATTTTCTGAAATTGGGACAGTGAAATGGAACAGTTCGAGAGTACACTGAGAAGTTTATTGAATACTCTCGATTTGCTGACCATTATATTTCATCGGAATCCAGAAAGGTGGAAAGGTATATCTGGGGATTGAAACCTTCAATCCGTGAATTTGTAATTGCTGTGAATCCCAATACCTTCTCACTAACTGTGGATGCGGCCAAAGTAACAGAACGGAATAAGAATCGACAATCAGAGGGTAAAGTTGTGGAGAAAAGAAGATGGGAATGGCCTTCATTAAACTTTCGAGTGCCAAAAGCAGTAAGATATGATAATAGAGCTGAACAGAAGGTCGGTGAGAAAGTCTGTACACAATGCCAATAGGATCATCAAGGTGAATGTAAGATGGACCCAAGGAAGTGTTATAAGTGTGGCGAAGAGGGCCATTTATCAAGGAGTTGCCCAGCCAACCGAAGGTGTTTCAATTGCAATTCCCCGGACCATATACAACCAAACTATCAATTGTTGAGAACTCCACAGTTGACAAGGGGAAGTAATGTGTCGGGTACTCAGGGAAGACCTACTTTAACAAGAGGAGGGAAAGGAGGGGCATGGGGACGGTCCTTCCAGATGACAAAGAATGAGGCAGAAGCATCGCCAGATGTAGTAACATGTACCTTTCTTCTGAATTCTATACATGCTAAGGTGTTATTTGATTCTGGTGCAAACTTTTCGTTCTTATCACCATCGTTTGCTCAAATTGCATGTTTGAATTATGTGCTACTTGATGATGAATTAGTAGTTGATACTGCTAATAGTCGCGACTCTGTTACTAGTGTATTCAATAACCGCATTATTGTTATTGAGGGATATGAGTTACCAATTCAGTTGTTCCCTATGCCGATGAAAGAATTTGATGTAGTAGTGGGTATGGATTGGTTGGCAGAGCATCAGGCCAGTATTATTTGTAATAAGAAAATCATCAGAATCATTCTACCAGAGAGAGGAATAGTTGTTATCTATGGTGTGACAGCCGTCAAATTCGAACTCTCAGGTTAGCTCTTATTAAGATTATATTAGTGTTATTGAAGGTAATTTATAAGATTAGGAGTTAGTTAGGTTAATTTGGTTGAGAATTTTTAAGAGAATCCGACAGTTGCTTAAAAAGTCCGGTTCCGACCCGAAATTATCTGAAACGTCCTATACAGTACCAAATGCTCTAATTTATACCCAATATATATATAAAACACTAAGTTTTAGTGTTTTAAATATAAAACCTTTTTATTTAAATGAATTTAGCCATCATGGGTTTTTAATTTGAAGAAAAATGTCAAAATTGAGAAAATGGCATTTTATGCATTTTGGGCTTAGTTTTTATAAAAAAATTATATTGAGTTTGGGTAGGGCTCTCCATGGCTGGCCCCACCCTCCCCCATTTCCCTCCAATATCCCACATATAAATAGTCTTACTTATTCATTAATCTTCATTTGCCTTCTTTCAAATTTTAAACTCCTTCTCCCTCTCTCTCCCTAAAAACTCAAGAGTCACCTTCTCCATCCTTCATCCTCCTTCATCCATTCCAGCCGATTTCTTCATCTATCATCATCATTTTAGCAAGATTTTGAAGATACAACAATCCTCTCATTCATAAACAAGGGAATGCATTCATCTCTTCATTTTTCTTGTAGTTTTTGGGAGAAAAACCCACCTTTATGCATTCTTCATCTTCTATTTTCTATGTTTCGAAAATATTGAGTCTTAAGGTGAGATTATACAGCAAAAACATGCAAAAATGTTTATTTGATGGTGGTAATCCATGACCCAAACATTAGAACTCAAAAAGATAGGTAGAGTAATGATTTTATGTGAGTTTATTTCTTAAAAACCTTATATTATTATTTTTTTTGTAAGGGTGTCCGGGCCAAAGCCCGACTAATCCCCGGCAAATTTGGAGGCTAAACATGACCTCACTTAAATGTCGCCAACACTCCCCTCCCAGGGCTCGAACTCGGGTTCACTTAAAACCTTATATTTTGGTGCTGACAGATTATGTGCATGTGCACAAATCGTCCATATCATGTAAATGGCTTGTTCAAATGTTATGAGGTTTCTTCTAAAAGTTTATTTATTGAGTTGGGGTTGTAATTCAATTGGTCTTACTCAAAACCGTTGAGTTTTGACCCCCCAAATGCTCAAAACATTGTATATGTGCATCTGAGAGTTTTTCAGTAGGTAAACCCTACTTTGAACAGCCATAACTCTCTAGATAATCATCCAAAATTGTTGATTTTTCTTCTGGATGTTAGTTTAATGAATTACCTTTCAAATTCCACCGATTTCATTCAATATTGTGGTGATTTGAGGTTTTAATTACTCAAAATAAGATGAACATGAAATCTGTCCGATTCTAATAGATTTGTATATGTGTGTTCCATCAACCTTATCTCTTTCAAAACTCGATGAAAAAGGATGATTCTTCTTTTGAGAGTTAAATTTATGGGTTATCTCCTACATGCAAGTGAAATCACATGAAATTATGGAGTTTTGATCTCCAAGCACCTAAAACACTATAGGTGTGCAAACTGTGAAACCACCAGTAGGTACCTCTTACTTTGAATGCTAATATCTTTCTACTTACTTGTTCTTAATGTATGATTCTTCTTCTAAAACGTTCTTATATGAGTTAGGATTCATTGAAATCCAGTTTCATTCAAAAATATGATGTTTTGAGGCATGAACCAATTTATTTAAGTTAAGTGTATAATCTGTCAACTAACGACAGATGTGTGCATGTGACATTAAGGTATCATATCTTCCTCTCAACTCATTCAAAATGAGTTATTCTTAGTTTAAAAGTTTCGTATAAGTGTTAGGTTTTCTATCCAGCTTGAATTTCTGCAGAACACCTAGTAGAACTCTTTTAATAAATGTTTTACTAACATGGTGTAATCTGCCATTTCAGTTGTGATAAGTAGTATTGCATAAATTATTTGAATCATCATCTCATGCCCAAAATACATGAAATTTGGTCACGATGACTATAACTCAGTGCTATAAACCATATAAAAMGATGRGAAATTATCTCATTTTTGAAGTCTCTTTATTTTGATCATCTTTATGTATCTTAAGTTTCTGTCYAGRAYCAAGATTTCTGGATTGGTTGAATTTGTAAAATTTGATCTTCTATTGGATTATAGCATCATTTCCGGTATAAACTAATACATTAACGAGCATATGGACATTGAGGACTATGGATAATCATATGGAACATAAGTAGACAAGTATGGACTTAGGACTTATTAAACCTCATAGGTAGTGTTAAACCAATAAGTGATGGTTTTGGATATTCCTATTGATAGGGAATCGTTGAACTAGTGCGGGGATCAGATCGAATCTCTATTTTGCGGAGCATTACG
>NC_037538.1:18198981-18203877 GCF_001531365.2 Cynara cardunculus var. scolymus
AGTTCTACACATGTGGGGTTTAGTCCCACCGCTGAGGTAGTTCGTAAGTATGTTCTACACATGTGGTTCGCTACCACCTCTGAGGTAGTTCGTGGGGCGTTTTTAGGTTTAGTAGTGGCTCAACAAATTTATATCATGTGTATGACGTTGTTTTATTTTAAGATATTGCTCATAAATTTATAACTGATATTGCTACATTTAAAATCATTTTGTGCATATAAAACCTGTGAACTCACCAACTCTTGTAGTTGACACTTGTTTTGACATGCTTTTCAAAGTTAAGAAAGAATCAAGGTGGCACTTAAAAGAAGTCGTGTCACAATCATCACCCTTAAATTTCTTTTGTGTTTTATTTACAAACTTGTATTTGGGATTGTAAACTTTGGTTATGATGTTKTTAAATTTTAAAATGTATGGTTGTGTTATTTATACTCTATTGCTATGAGACTCTACCTGCCATACCTCGCGTTTCCGCTTTAGTGGGGTGTGACAGATTTGGTATCTGAGCCATAAGTTATAGAGAACACCGGTTTTTCTTAAAACCAARCTATAACCAAATGKTTTCAAAACAAAGTTACTAAGTATAACCAGAGGATGGAAGTCGTGTTATAATACTCAATTTAAACAGAGCCTGATCACCTTTGTTTAACTTAAGTATTATGATAAAAGATTCCCATCGCTTGTGTTTGAAATAAGGTCAAATTCAAAGATTTTATCTTAAACCTGAWAAGCATGATCGTGTGTGTTTGCATGAATCTTGAATATCCATCACCTTAGATTAACTAGAAGCTCTGGTTGTGAAGTGAAGCAAGATATATAGAGCGCTAACAAAACCCGAGGGTCAATTCTGTATCTAAATACTTGGTAGCTAGACATAGATAAAGAGGTATAGTCTCTATAGCCTCTGTATTCAAAATTCACACTATGCGTTAGGTAGGAAAWTGCCTGGACATAGTGAGAATTRCGTTCTAGTTTTGAATAAGGACCACTATTCTATATAAGTAAAGAGCGTCCAAAAGCTCTGGTTGGCATGATTTCGAGAGCCAGAAGCCCTGGTTAGAAGAACCAGAGGCTCTGGTCTATGAAAGGGAAATATTTTCTAAGTATGAGGAACCAGAGATTAATTGAAGATGATCCATCTGTTCACTATGTATGAGGAACCAGAAGGTTGATGGAAGGCGATTCATCAGTTTGCTGTATATAAGGAATCTAAAATTGATAAACCAAGAGATCCAATGGACTGTTATGAAGGTCGAGCCAGAGGCCGATGAGCTAAAAGTCAAATGTAGTTCCAAGTATGGGAACCTCAACCAGATGCTTTAGTCATCCAGAAGTTCTAATTTGTTTTCTACGTTTTTGCTTCTACCATAGCAACTCTCGGCTTAACCTTAAGAGTTTTATTGATGATGTGATTAGTAATTAGGTTTGCCAATGGCCAAGAAATTAGGAACGAAGATATAATAATGGACTGCACTTGAAACTTGACTAGTAGGGATTTTCGTATAGATTAATCCCGACCCAGCTAGGAAGTTTTGACACAATTGTGGGCATGGTTTGGTTATCCAAAAACCGAGCTAAAATTAGTTGTTCGAGAAGATCGTTCAAATTCTATTACCCGAAGGGGGAATACTCGAAGTACAAGGAGAGAAACCCACAAGGGGTAATAAAATAGTGACGTGTTTGAAGATGCGAAAGTATTCGAGAAAGGACTGCATTGCCTTTCTAGCTCACGTTATGGATAGGAAAGCTGAAGAAAAACTTGTTCAAGATATCCCTATAATTCGGGAATTGCCCGAAGTATTCCCAGATGAATTGCCTGGAATACCCCCATCAAGACAAGTTGAATTCCACATAGAACAAATTCCTGGGGCTGCACCCGTGGCAAAAGCACCATATCGAGTAGCACCATCTGAGATGAAGGAGCTGTCAGAACAACTTCAGGAATTACTTAATAAAGGATTCATTAGACCCAGCTCTTCACCTTAGGGAGCTCCAGTTTTGTTTGTCAAAAAGAAGGATGGATTTTTTTTCGAATGTGTATCGATTATAGAGAACTCAACAAGTTGACTGTTAAGAACCGATACCCCCTTCCCCAGATTGATGACCTATTTGATCAACTTCAAGGAGCTATATACTTCTCGAAGACCGATCTTAGGTCTGGATATCATCAAATGAGAGTACGAGAAGAGGATATTCCTAAGACGGCGTTTAGAACTCGATACGGTCATTACGAGTTTCTAGTTATGCCTTCTGGTCTAACAAATGCGCTAGCAGTTTTCATGGATTTAATTAATAGGGTATATAGGCCATATTTGGATAAGTTCGTGATTGTAGTCATAGATGACAATCTGATTTATTCGCAAAACAAGGAGGAGCATGAGCAGCACTTAAAGTTGATACTCGAACTATTAAGGGATCAGAAATTATGTGCCAAGTTCTCCAATTGCGAATTTTGGATTCGTGAGGTGCACTTTCTTGGCCACGTGGTGAATGAAAAAGGAATCCAAGTTTATCTAGCTAAGATTGAGGCCATTAAGAAATGGGAAGCCCCGAAGACACCAACCGAGATTCGCCAATTTCTTGGATTGGCAGGTTATTACCGGTGACTTATAGAGAATTTATTTTCTAAGATCGTGCAACCACTAACAACTCTAACCCAAAAGGATAAGAAGTTCATTTGGGAAGAGAAACAAGAGGAAGCCTTTCAGACACTCAAACAAAAGTTATGCAACGCACCGATCTTGGCCTTACCAGAGGGAGTAGACAATTTTGTAGTCTATTGTGATGTTTCACATCAAGGGATGGSATGTGTACTGATGMAAAAGGAAAAAGTTATCGCATACGCATCGAGACAAYTSAAGATTCACRAGAAGAATTATACTACTCATGATTTGGAGTTAGGAGYGGTGGTGTTCGCACTCAAGATCTGGAGACATTATCTCTAYGGTACTAAGCGCACTATTTTCACGAATCACAAGAGCCTTCAACATATTCTTGACCAGAAAATGCTGAACATGAGGCAACGGAGATGGGTGGAACTTGTCAACGATTATGACTGTGAAATAAAATATCATCCAGGGAAAGCTAACGTGGTAGCAAACGCCCTAAGTCGAAAAGAAAGAATAAAACCGTCAAGAGTACGAGCCATGGGGATAATAATTCAAACAAATCTAAAAACGCAAATTCATGAAGCTCAAGAAGAAACGTTCAAAACAGAAAATCTGAAGAACGAGACCCTACATCACTTAAAAAAAGAATTCGAAACCCGAACATATGGAGTACGTTACTTTAGAGATAGAGTTTGGATACCAAAGGACGATAAACTTCAGTCAACAATTTTGGAGGAAGCATATCGCTCAAGATACTCAATCCACCCAGAAACTGATAAGATGTACCAGGAGCTAAAAGAATATTACTGGTGGCCAGGAATGAAGAAGGACGTTGCTTTGTACGTAAGTCGATGCTTAACATGCGCAAAAGTAAAAACAGAGCATCAGAAACCGTCTGGTCTCCTTCAGCAACCAGAGATTCCCCAATGGAAGTGGGACCAGATAGCAATGGACTTCGTTACTAAGTTACTTAGGACTAGGAAAAGGCATGACTCAATTTGGGTCATAGTGGATCGGCTTACGAAATCTGTGCACTTTTTACCGGTTCGGGAAGACTTCAGTATGGAAAGGCTTGCACAAATCTACATCAATGAAATAGTTAAACGTCATGGTGTGCCTATTTCCATTATTTCAGATAGAGATACACGTTTTACATCACGATTTTGGCAGTCTCTTCAAAAGGCATTGGGTACGCGCTTGGATTATAGCACCGCCTATCATCCTCAAACAGATGGACAATCGGAAAGAACAATTCAAACGCTAGAGGATATGTTACGTGCATGCGCAATAGATTTTGGTGCGAGTTGGGATACCCATCTACCCCTTGTCTTATAACAACAGCTATCACACCAGCATACAATGTGCACCGTACGAAAGCTCTATATGGACGTAAATGCAGATCACCGGTTAGCTAGGTAGAGATCGGAGATACACAGTTGACACTGCCCGATATTATTCAGGAAACCACCGACAAGATTTCAATCATCAAGGAGAGGCTCAAGACAGCAAAAGAGACCGTCAGAAGAGTTATGCGAATAATCGAAGAAAACTGTTAGAATTCCAAGTGGGGAATAAAGTTCTTCTAAGAGTATCACCGTGGAAAGGAGTTGTACGCTTTGGAAAGAAAGGAAAGCTTAGTCCAAGGTATGTCGGTCCATTGGAAATACTCGAAAGAGTAGGACCAATTGCATACATGCTCAGCTTACCCCCGAAGCTTAGTGCCATTCATGACACGTTTCACGTGTCGAATCGTAAGAAGTGCTTAGCCGACGAGTCTTTAGTTCTACCTCTGGAAGATATTCAAGTCAATGAAGGACTATGTTTTATAGAGGAGCTGATCGAAATTCTCGATCGTAAGGTCAAGCAGTTGAGGCACAATCAAATCCCAATTTTAAAAGTTCATTGGACTTCGGGCATGGACCGGAATATACAAGGGAAAGAGAAGATTCCCTGAGAAGCAAGTACCCTCATCTTTTCCTTAACAAGCTTTGACTTGGAGTGAGCAAGTAAATTTCGGGACGAAATTTCTCTAACAAGGGGAGACTGTGACAGCCGTCAAATTCGAACTCTCAGGTTAGCACTTATTAAGATTATATTAGTGTTATTGAAGGTAATTTATAAAATTAGGAGTTAGTTAGGTTAATTTGGTTGAAAATTTTTAAGATAATCCGACAGTTGCTTAGAAAATCCGGTTCCGACCCGAAATTATCTGAAACGTCCTATACAGTACCAAATGCTCTAATTTATACCCAATATATATAAAACACTAAGTTTTAGTGTTTTAAAT
>NC_037538.1:18205580-18222315 GCF_001531365.2 Cynara cardunculus var. scolymus
CAAGATTTCTGGATTGGTTGAATTTGTAAAATTTGATCTTCTATTGGATTATAGCATCATTTCCGGTATAAACTAATACATTAACGAGCATATGGACAYTRWGGACTATGGATAATCATATGGAACATAAGTAGACAAGTATGGACTTAGGACTTATTAAACCCTATAGGTAGTGTTAAATCAATAAGTGATGGTTTTGGATATTCCTATTGATAGGGAATCGTTGAACTAGTGCGGTGATCAGATCGAATCTCTATTATGCGGAGCATTACGGAAAGTGAGTTTCACGGCCCTTTTTTACCAATTTCTCGTTTTGGGGTGAAAAGCATGATTAATGAATATTTGATAGATTTAWATCGATATATGAAKMTTGTTATGARCATTTAAATGTATACACTATTGATATGTTGAGACTGAAAGTCCCCGTTTATTTCCACTACTATTAATTCATTTTTGAACCCATGATTCTTGTGGATAGCGCTATTTGGTTGTTATACCCACCTTGTTACTGACGAGTAGGGGTGCACTTGTTCATTAAAATTTGCTCTACACATGTGACACAAAGTGGTCACCGCTGAGGTAGTCCGGTAGGAGTTCTACACATGTGACACGAAGTGGTCACCACTGAGGTAGTCCGGCATGAGTTCTACACATCTGGGGTTTTGTCCCACCGCTGAGGTAGTTCGTAAGTATGTTCTACACATGTGGTTCGCTACCACCTCTGAGGTAGTTCGTGGGGCGTTTTTAGGTTTAGTAGTGGCTCAACAAATTTATATCATGTGTATGACGTTGTTTTATTTTAAGATATTGCTCATAAATTTATAACTAAGATTGCTGCATTTAAAATCATTTTGTGCATTTAAAACCTGTGAACTCACCAACTCTTGTAGTTGACACTTGTTTTGACGTGCTTTTCAGGGGTAAGAAAGAATCAAGGTGGCACTTAAAAGAAGCTGTGTCACAATCATCACCTTTAAATTTCTTTTGTGTTTTATTTACAAACTTGTATTTGGGATTGTAAACTTTTGTTATGATGTTTTTAAATTTTAAAATGTATGGTTGTGCTATTTATAGTCTATTGCTCTGAGACTCTACCTGCCATACCTCGCGTTTCCGCTTTAGCGGGGTGTGACATATGGTGATCCTCAGAATCATCATACCAATCTCTTAAATGTGCTGAAAGCTCAAAAGTGTATTCGGAAGAAGTGTCAGGGATGTCTGGAATATGTTATTGATTTAAAGAAAGAAAAGGGAAAAGCAAGAATTAATTCCGATCTTTAATGAATACCCAGAAGTTTTTCTGAAAGATTTGTCTGGTTTGCCGCCAGACAGAGTTATTGAATTCAGAATCGATCTCATATCAGGGGCTGGACCAGTAGCCAAGGCGCCGTACAGATCAGCCCCATCAGAATTGAAAGAATTGGTTGCTCAATTGAAGGAT
The DNA here is from genome assembly GCF_001531365.2 of Cynara cardunculus var. scolymus. Lineage (NCBI taxonomy): Eukaryota > Viridiplantae > Streptophyta > Magnoliopsida > Asterales > Asteraceae > Cynara > Cynara cardunculus. The sequence goes on from NC_037538.1 coordinate 18,207,022, forward strand.
TTAACTGATAAAAGATTCATTCCACCCAACACTTCACGTTGGGGTGCTCCGGTCCTATTTCTCAAGAAGAAAGATGGATCTATGCAAATGTGTATAGATTATCGTGATTGAATAAGCTGACAATCAAGAACAAATATCCTTTGCCAAGGATTGATGATTTGTTTGATCAACTGGTAGGAGTAAGTTATTTCTCCAAAATTGACTTAAGATCGAGATACCATCAGATTAAGGTCAGGGAAGATGACATTGCTACAACAACTTTCTAAACTAGGTACGGGCATCACGAGTTTCTAGGTATGCCATTCGGCTTAACTAATGCGCCCGCGACCTTTATGGATTTGATGAATAGGGTATGTAAGGAATATCTTGATAAATTCATTATTTTATTTATCGATGATATTCTTATATACTCTAAGACCGAAGAAGAGCACGTAGAACATCTTCGCCTGATACTGGAATTGCTGAGAAGAGAAAAGTTGTACGCAAAGTTATCCAAGTGTGAGTTCTGGTTAAGGGAAGTTCAGTTCTTGGGTCATGTTATATCAAAAGAAGGGGTGAAGGTAGATCCAGCTAAAATAGAAGTAGTTGAAAAGTGGGAAGCCTCGAAAACTCTTTCTGAAGTCCAAAGCTTTTTGGGTTTGGCAGGCTATTACCGCAAATTTATTCAATATTTTTCTAAAATAGCCGTGCCATTGACCAAATTGACTCGGAAGAATGACAAATTTCAGTGGGAGGAAGAACAACAAATGGCTTTCCAACTGTTAAAAGATTATCTCTACAGTGCATCGGTGTTGACCCTACCCGATGGATCAGAAGATTTTGTAGTATATAGTGATGCTTCGAAACTGCGATTGAGATGTGTTTTGATGCAGAGAGGAAAGGTGATTTCTTATGCGTCAAGACAATTAAAAGATCATGAGAAGCAGTATCCAACTCATGATTTTCTGGGGACAAAGTGCCAGATTTATACTGATCATAAGAGTCTGCAGCATGTGTTCAACCAGAGAAATTTTGAGATGTCAGAAAGAAGCCATGGAAGAAGATCTTATCAAGACAAAAAGGTTGGGTAAGATGATTTCGACTTTGGAACCGAATAATGAAGGAATTATGTGCTTTCAAGGGCAAATTTGGGTACCATGTTTTGGGCATATCCGGAAAGTTATTCTGAATGAAAGCCATAAGTCTCATAACTCTATTCATACAGGTACCAATAAGATGTATAAGGATCTAAAACCTTTTTATTGGTGGCCCGGATTGAAGAAAGATATAGCTAGGTATGTGGAATAGTGTATAACGTGTCTACAGGTTAAAATTAAGCATTAGAAGCCTTATGGAAGTCTTCAATCTTTGGAGATTCTTGTATGGATTTTGAGTTTGTTGAAGTGTAAATCGCACAGGCTGTTCGATTTTGACTATTGAAGTGTCAATCGCACAGGCTGTTGTTCGATTTTGAGTTTTTGTTGAAGTGTAAATCGCACAGGTTGTTCGATTTTGAGTCTGTTGAAATGTAAATCGCACAGGCATTTGTTCGATTTTGAGTTTCTTGTTCGGTTTTACTCTTCATTGAGAACCTTCCAACCTCGTGCAAAGGTTCATCCAGATTAGAGGTTCCTCGGATTAGTTTACTCGGATATTATCCTCGGACAACTCTTGGTCACTACTTGCTTCATTTCTTGGCTAGACTTGATCTTCATTGCTCATCCTCTCTGTTGTGTCCAATTTCATCTTCTACAGTCACAAGCCTCGCACATTCTTAATTTTGGACATAGGTTTAGAGGTTTTTCACTTGGTCAATTGGATTGGGCTTGATTTTTTTTGGGCTTGCTTATTTTTCTTATCCCATTTGACATTGTTTTCATTTTTTAACGTCTTTTATCATTGTTTTCAATTTTTTTAATCACATTGACAAATCTTTTGATTTTTTAGGGCTTAATTGTTTTTGAGAATATTACTGGTTTTATCAGATTTGAACTGTTTTGGACTGTTTTTGAATTTTTTTAACTGATTTGTGTCACATGAACTGTTTTTTATCAGTTTTACCTGTTTCTGATTGTCTTTAACAGTTTTTAACTGCTTTCAACAGTTTTTGACTGTTTTTACTTATTTTTGATAGTTTTCGCTGATTTTCTGTTTTCTGTTTTCTGAACAGTTTTTTAGCATTTATGATATTTTTGAGCTTATTGTTTGCATTTTGATTTCTTTGAGAATATTACTGGTTTTATTAGATTTGAACTGTTTTGGACTGTTTTTGAATTTTACTGATTTGTGTCACATAAACTGTTTTTTATCAGTTTTACCTGTTTCTGATTGTCTTTAACAGTTTTTGACTGTTTTCAACAGTTTTTGATAGTTTTCGCTGATTTTCTGTTTTCTGTTTTCTGTTTTCTGAACAGTTTTTTAGCATTTCTGATATTTTTGAGCTTATTGTTTGCATTTTGATTTCTTTGACTAATTTCACTACATTAGATTTTTTGATCGATCTAATTTTTAAATGGCATCATTCTTTGAGAAGGAGAATAAGGAGATGAAAGAAAAGATTTCTAAATTGGAGAAAAGTCTACAGAGTTATTAAGATAAATATGTGAATATGTTCTATGAAAATCATGCAAATGAGGAACTTATTAAAGATTTAAAACGGGAACATAAAGAAAGTAGTGAACATATTGAAAATGATTTCATGTATATGTTTGAAAATCTTGAGAAAACTCTGAGTTCTGTGAGAAAAGAATGTGACGACGAATTGAAAACTTGGAGTAAATCAAATAAAGATATGTTTAATAAACTTCAAGAGGTTAAAAGTGCACTACAAACTGAGAGAAACTCCCCAAAGAAAAATACAGAGACTGAGGACTTCACTGATAAAATTCATAAGTCTGAGAATGATTTGTTTGAGTTAAAGAAGTTACTGGATTTGGAGAAGGAGAAGGTTTTAGAAGCTGAAAAGAGTTACAGTGCTGAAAGAACAGTTTTTGAAAAAGAGAAGAAGAGAATATTTGAATTAGAGAAAAGATTTGGTACCGAACGCATATCTTATGAAAATAAGATCAACTCTCTAGAGCTGAACGCGAAAATGTTATTGAATCAGATCTCTGATTTTGAGCAGCTAGTCATCTTGGAACGAGCCAAAATTGATAATGAAAAGAAAGACATCAGAGAAGAATGTATGAGCCAAAATCAAGAACTATCTAACTACATTGCTAAAAAGCAAAAGGCTTTGGACGAAGAGAAAAAGTTGTTCGCTCTTGAGAAGAGAAATACTTCAAAGAAATATGCAGCAATAGCTAAAGAGCTTGCAGGAAAAAAAATGGCTTGACTTTGCTTCTGATAATGAAAAGAGCAGCTCAGATGAAGAGAGAAGAGAGTTTGATAAAGAGAAGAAGATGTTTGAGAAGCCGAAGAAGGAGTTACAAGGTAAACTTCTGGATACTTTGAAGAAATTGTCTGATCTAGAGACAGAACTTGAAACTGAACTGAAAATGAGAATTGAACTCAAAGAGAAGTATGATTTAGTTGCTGGTGAACGACACCAACTTTTAAAGAAAGTTAAAGAATTTTCTTCTGCGCAAAGCTCAACTGCTTCTCCTTTACATTGTAAAAACAGCTTTTATGACTGTTCTAAGTCTAACAGTTATTCGAGCAGTCCTAAATCTATTGTTTATAAGAACTACTCTCGTTCTTCTAATCAGTACTATCAAGGGTACATCATTGGATCACCCAATTCTCATTCAAAATTTATAAGTATTTGGGTTAATAAAGTTGAATCTGTTTCATCTTGGAACTCTGTTGTTATTAACAATAATCTTCCTTGTTTTGTGAGATCCATTACTGACTTCATAAATCTTAGCAAGAGAAGGATTATGTGCTCCACATGCAAAACCACTGATTTTGTGAACAGGAGGAGGAACAACAGATGGACTAGAGATAACAGATTTCACAACAACTGGAAAAGTAATAACAGGTATGATTACAATAACTGGTATGGATCTTACTGCATTTATGATCCTCTTACAACATCCCACAACCTGATACTAACAAAGAAGGACCCAAGTTCGTCTGGGTACCAAAATCTGTTTAATCTTATTTTGCAGGTGTGTGTCATTATCGCGCTGATCAAAATATCATGTTTATGATGCACACATTCAGGGGGAGTTGTATACTGTTCAAACAGAGGTTTTTGAATATATCAGTTCAGGACCCGTGCTTAACTGAACGTGGTTGAAATGTTCAAATTCATACCTGATCAAGATCTTCAAGAACATTAAGAACAAGATGAAGAGAGAGAATAGATCACCTAAATCACTTTGATTGCTTGAGAGAGAATTACAAAGTTAATATCAGATTATAGAAATGTTAATGACTTGTTAATGACAATTACAAAGTAAACTACTATTTATACTAAGGAAAGCATTAAGCTAATCTACTACAAAGCATGTAAAATATGGATAACTTGAATACAACAATACCACACATACTTGAACCCAACATTCTCCAGCCTCCTTAGAGCTTTCCGGTATTGAATCTTCTCCTCGAGCAGATTTATGGCATTGATCAACAAATATCTATCTTTAAAGCTCATTCTCTCCGACTCTGTAGCCCTGTCATTGTTTACTCTCTTCAAGTCAAGTGGCCATCTCACTAGTCTTATTGTACCATCTGAATACTTGTTTAGCTCGCTGAATCTCATAAACTTCTTTACTTAATGCTCAGCAAAGTATATGACTCCGAACTCTGGTTTTTCAAGAATCATGTAAACTAGATAAGCATCAATATCTTCTAAGTCTTGATCAGGTCTCTTCACATTGATGATTCTTTGAATATCTTCAAGACCCATCTGAACATCAATAACCATAGCCAACTTTACATGACTCTGCATATATCTTTTAATTGCATCAAGAGCAACTAGAGCTCCATCTTTCCTGTTAGTCATGTTTCGGATCTCACAGTACATATACTCCAAGTCTTCCAAATATAAGTTCGAGAAATCAGCTTCACTAAATCTCCAGACTTTCCCATCTTGTCGAGTCACAATGAAAACCGGATACCAGACTCTGAGAAGTCTTTGAGCATCTATTTGTTTGATTGAGACAACCCGATGTTTGGTACGTACTTCACTAACAAGCAAATGCTTGGCTTTCAGAAAATGCTTGTACTCCAAGCGATAATCTTTGGTTTCCTGGTGGATACCAAGAATTTTATCACCACTCAGAGCCATATGTTGTCGGAGAAGGATGCCAAAGTTGATATCTTCAAGGTACGGCTCTCGGATCCTTGCCCTATCATACCCTGGAACATTTGCTCGAATGACGAATGGCACATAACTCCTTGTAAAAATCTCTGTAGGATCAAAAGGCTCTCTAGGAGTAGGAATATCAGATGCTCCAGCTACAGCTGCAGTGGAGGATTTCGGCACTGTCTGACGATCACCTTGAAACGGGAATACTGGATCTTCCTCATTGATATCAGCTTTAAAATCAAAGTATAACCCGGTTGACTCGTCAATGTTCTCAATATCCTCTCCAAAATCTTGTTCTCCACCCAGCACAGTAGCAAACACGTCATTGAACCTAACTTTGGCAGACAAGTCCAATAACAACCTTGTTCCTACTGTGGAATCCACCGACTTTTCAACCATTGGCTCGATCGTAGGACTTGTCTCCATTTCTTCCTCATATTTTACAACAATTGCCTCGATGATTCTTTCCTGTGTATATTTTGGGGCAGAACCTTCAGCATTCACATCTTGAGCAGCTAGCTCACTTTCAACCCTTGGAGCTTGAGCAGACGTCTCAGCCACCCTCTGTCTTTTCCTCTCCCCCTCATGATGATATGGATCTTCCGGGTCATCATGCCTTCATTTGTGTGAGGTGGCCTGAGATCTGCACGTCTCTTCTAGAATAGTAACCCGTTCAAAGAGGGCGTCCATTGAGCTTTTAAGATCTTGGGTGTTTGATGTGATTAACTTGCTAACTTTGGTGAAGCTAGAAGCAAGCACATCTTGAAAGGCCAAAAACTCTGAGGCTCGAACGAGAGGTTTTTCATCAATCTGTTGTCTTAAGAGTCCAACCAAGTCTGCATCTTCTGCATCAGGATTTTGAGATGCCATCAACTTAGCATACAATGATTTGAGTTCGTTCACCGATTGCTCTTGTACCCTCGGAGGCTCAGGTACAGGCGGTGGTGATGGTGCAGATGGTTGCTCTTCCTTAACTCGATATTTCCCCTTTAATAGTCTTTTAAGACTTGCAATCTGTGCATCCATGTTGTCTTGAACAGCCTTTAGGGCGCCGTCCAGATACTCCCTTGACACAAAGTCTGGTAAACTAACACCTTGATCACTTAGATTACCAGTTGAAACAACAGTTGAGTAAACTGTTGTGCCTACGTTCAGTGTTGGCATAGGGATAGCACTAGTAGGACTTTCGACCGGTCCTTGTGAAATGTCAATCGACACCACTCTGGTCGTTCCAGCTTGTTCACTAAGAAATGCACTTGGAGAAACAGATGCTCGAGACTCATGTATACCTATGTGTATCGGCTCTAGACTTGAGGTGCACAGAATCGAAGTCGTAGGCTGGGGCAGCAACCTACTTGTTTCAATAACTATATTGTCTAAGTGAGAAGTAATTAACATATGTGCTACATCCCTGTGTTGAAGTGAAACAACTGGTTGTTGAGAACCAGTTGAGTGGTCTGGTTGGGTGTCCAAATGCATAGCTGGGCTAGCTATATCTTGTTCAATACCAACATTCAACGAATGAATGTCGATAGTAGATGTGGGTGCCCAACTATGTGTATCTGCTAGGTAAAGAGCTTGATTTTCATTTTGTGCTCCACTCACACCCTCACCATATTTTTCTACGTCCCTTTCACTCAACCTCTCATCATTTTCGACTGCTTCTCCCTCATCTCCTTCTCCGATTGAAACTCCTTGTAAAATACGATCATATTCGTCATATGTAGCTCCATAGTCATCAACATCGAACGATAAGGAATGTAGACTTGGACAAGTCTGTTGAGCAGGAAATTTTGGAAAGATATCATTTATATCGTCAACCAATGCTCCTACTGGAATATTCTGTGAAGTAATCGTTTGAGCATGGTTGTCAGCATCGTCATCATCATCATTATTATCATCATCACCATCATTATTACCAAGAGCTGCCTGATTGTTAGTTTCAGTATCTTCCGAACTTGATGAAGTTGTGGAAGTACTATCAAATGAAGTACTTTGCTGATTAGACGCTCCCCGCTCCTGTTCACCCCTCTCTATTTCATTTTCCCTCAGCATACTGCCCTGTTCAGGTAACCCGTGTTCTTGATCTCTCTCATCTATATCTAACACCTCTCTCTCAGTTAAGGCATGGGGTGATCCCGGGGTAAGTTGAACCGGCTCTGGTTGAACTATAGGATCTATAACTCTCTTATAGTCTATCACACATTGAGCAGTCTGATCAGCCAAGGCAAAAATCTCTGGTGGAATCTTCATTATAGAATCCAAATCTTCAACTTCGGTATGCTGCCGAATTCTAGACATGCGAATGTCGGCCCCATTTCACTATTGGATCTGCCCAGGATATCTTCATTCGAATTCATCATCGCCTTTATGACTAGTTGTAGAAATCTCTGAAAAGGTCCAAATTTTCTGGCTTTTGAAGGAAATCTCTTTGCGTTCACGAGCTCCACCAGTTCATTCCAGATAACCAGGGCATATTCATAGTTACGAGAGAAGACTATCCCATGAAAGAATTTTAGGAATGAACTGCTGCATGTGTTTATTCTCGTAGTCTTGGACGTCAGACATCTGTTCAGGATGGAGAACAACAGATGCCAGATTGATGGTAGAAAACGCCGTTTGAACTGAGACGGGTTAGTCAACTCTTGCGAGTATTCTAACCGTTTGATGTCGCGGCATAATTGGTCATCAGTTACAATTTGCTCGTATCCTGTTGAGCCTGGTCCGGGAAGACGTAGAATCCTTCTTAATCGTTTTAATGTTAGACGGCTGACATATTCATCCACTGCTCCTTCAAAATAAAATGTGTCACCGTCTTTAGCCAGTGTAAGGGTACTCCAAAATTGTTGTAAATACACCATAGGAACAGGTGTATTGGCTTAAAGGGACTAAGCAATGGGGTGTCCTCTCAGGATTTCAGGGATTATTTGATATTCGACTGGCATGTCGAAAATGAAAGAATGGTTATTTGGTTTTATATCGAGATACTGGCATTGGGGAAAAAGTGTTTCAGAAGGTATAGGTTTGTTTATGGGTTGAGGAGGGTTTTGAATGTTGTCAGATCTGACCGAGGGAATATGAGATTCCTCGTCAGACTGGTGTTTAACGTCCCCCATTTACCTGTAAAATATCTAAACATATTAGAACCCATATTATGCATACAATTCATATACTCAAAGTAAAAAAAATTAAGACTTAAAAAAAATTGTAATCAAAAGAAAATTGAATAAAAAAAAATTTACTAACAAAAATTTAAAAAAAAAAATTTCTAAACTAACACTAAAAAAAAATTAAACTAAACTAAACATAAAAAAAAATCTAAAATGAATTAACAAAAATAAAACTAAAAAAAATTAAAACCAAAACAAAAAAATGTTAACCGGATTTCTAACCCGGTCAACTAAGAAAGAAAAAAAAATTCTAAGACAAAAACCCCTAATCCGGACAACATCAACCGGATTAAGGTTGATCGGAGTAAACTCAAACTCTAAACTAAAACTATCCTAAAACAATCAAAACGAAACAACGATTAACATGAAACCTTGTTTTATTAGAAACTATTTATTGTGATTATCATCTTTTTAGATATTAAGCAGATTATAGTCCATCACAGATTCAAAATTGTTCGATTCAACTTTAATAGTTTATACATCCAAGCATTCAATATTTGTTCATACGATCAATAACGTCAATGAATGATAATCAAAAGAAGAATCAAATGTGAACCTTAAGATTACAATAGGGATGAAACATATGAGAAATCGATGTTCTTGAGTGATTAACCAGGGAGGATGACCGGAGATGATGATGAACAGGAAATGAGAGTAAAAAGGTGAAAAGTAAAAATGAGTCGATTATTTATAGTCAAAGTCAAACCCCGTTCAAATTCTAAATCGCTCAAGGATTATCCGGATTAGAATAAATTGGTTAAGAGGTGTCCGATTTATGGAATAAGAATCAACCAAGTGTTAATCCGGACAATAAATCGCTCAAGGCATAGGCGATTTAGAAGAACACCGGTCAAGACTTGTCCGATTTAAGAATAAACCGCTCAAGTGTCAATCGATTTAGAGATAAATCGCACAACAAAGAAAGCTAAATCGCTCAAACAAAAGATTAAACCGCTCAAGAGATGAATGATTTAAGGACTTGAAAGGTACAAAAGAGACAAGCGATTTAGGAATCCGATCAAATCAAGCAAGCAATTTAGAAATCCGCTCAATCCCTTGTAAACATATCTAACCTTATCCGGATAAGAGTTTATCATATAGCCTTTTGTTCGGATTAGTCTAAATCGGACAAGTGTTGTCCGGATTTGCAATAAATCGGACAAGTGTTGTCCAGATTAGACTAAATCGGCCAAACATTTATATTTTTAAACTCTACATCTTTCAAAAATTAGATAATGTTTAAAATACCTGTAAGAAAATTATAAACTGTTAGTTTAATACAGATAAATTTCACTCTCCCTTAAAATATGATCAGATATTCAAAAAACAGATAACAATCCACACTCCCCCTCAAATATAGATCCCACGATCAAGAAATTTAAAATCAGATAGAAAATTTGAAACACTGATTTGTATTAAAAAATACAGATATTTGACCAAATAAATTTGAATTAAATACAATTCAATAAATTGAACTGTTTTTAATAAAAATTCAAATTTTCAAATTTAACATACATAACTTAGATACAAGAAAGCTAAAACGTTTTTCATCTAAAATTTTCGTAAATAAGTCAGCTAACTGAAATTATGTATTTACAAAATACAGTTCAATGGTTCTTTTTTCTACATGATCTTTAATAAAAAGATACCGGATATCTATATGTTTGGTTTTAGTGTGTTGAACAGGATTATAAGAAATAGTAATAACACTTTTGGAATCACAGTAAATGGGAATTTTATTAAAGTAAAACTCGTAGTCTCTGAGCTGTGTCTGCATCCATAACACTTGAGAACAGCAGCTTGCAGCAGCTACATATTCTGCTTCGGCAGTGGAAATGGATACGCAGTTCTGTTTCTTTGATGCCCAGCTGACTAACTTGTCTCCCAAAAACTGTAGATGTCCTGATGTACTTTTCCTGTCTAACATACAGCCTGCATAGTCTGTATCCAAATAAGCTGTCAGTTCAAAACTAGTACCCTTGGGATACCAGAGTCCAAGATTAGCAGTACCTTTTAGATATCGGAAAATGCGCTTAACGACAGTTAGATGGGACTCCTTTGGATTAGATTGATATCTGGCACAAAGATGTGTTGAAAACATAATATCAAGTCTACAACACGTCAAATACATTAAAGATCCTATCATGCCTCGATATGTTTTCTGATCTACATATTTTCCAGAAGGATCAGCATGTATTTTCGTTCCATGAGCCATAGGTGTTTTGATAGATGAACAGTTTTCCATATTAAATTTCTTCAGGATATCTAAAATATATTTTGTTTGACAAATAAAGATACCCAAAGAAAATTGTTTTACTTGAAGACCTAAAAAGATGTTCATCTCACCCATCATACTCATTTTAAAACGCGAAACCATCAAGCCAGAAAAGTTTTTGCACCATCTTTAGCCTTGAATTCTTCATATGCAGATATGCAGTTAGTAATCTTTAATTGAGTTCCCACTCTAGAACCCATCATCATCTTTTCAATTTGAACCCACATGCTGTGACCAGATGATTTATGGCTGTCAATACTGGTGTAAATGTCATTGGTCAGTGCTTGCATCATGTATGACTTGCAAAGCACATCAACATGGGCTCTCTACTTTTCTTGAGCTGTATATCTGAATTTTTCCATGATAACTCTCTGAGCAGGTATGCCTTCTTCTGGAACAGCAGGTGTCTCTCAATAGAACACAACAGGACCTTCCATCAAGGACTCCATTATCAGATCAACTTCCTTCATTCTCTCTATAAAGTTGAGAAATCTATCTCTCCATTGATTGCAGTCTCCTCGAAACAGCACTGCTGGCTTGGTGTCAGTACCAATAGCCATTGCTTCTCTTGAACTCATTTTATCATTTATTATGATTTAGGATCAACTATAGTTCGAAATTTGTATTAAAGGATCAGTATACAAAAATATATCAGATAAATCTCAAACAAGAATATGCACGCATTCAAGACTTAGACAAAATTAAGCACACAAGCTTATCTGGATTAGAAGTCCGGACAAAAAGATAGACTTGACTTTCTAACACACAAGTTATCCGGATTAGAAGTCCGGACAACAAAAGATCTCAAATGCACACTTATCACGTAACCCGGAAGTGAAATTCGGTGAACTTCAAGACTTAGCCAAAATTTAAACAAATAAGCAAATTTTAATACAGACAATGCAAAATTTAATACGGACAAGGCACAAAATCCAATTTAGATGAAAAATCTCAAATCAAACATTTTCAACACTTAGTCAAATTTCCAAAATGAAATACGGACGTAAAAAGTCAACAAGTCAACTAGTCAAGGTCAACTAAGTCAACTAGTCAAAGAATGAATAAGTCCACTTAAAATCAATTCGATCAAAAAGTCAAAGATTTAAATCGATCACAACAAAAAGTCAAAGTCCGTTCACGAATCCGTTCAAGAAGTCAAAGTCAAAGTACGGTCAAACAGTCAAAGTACGATCATTCAAAACATTCAACAAATCAATATAAATCGCTCACCAATTCTCTCAGGCTATAACCGGACTTCAAATAAATCGCACACTTTACAATATAAATCGCACAAAGCACAATCGACTTACCAAGCAGATTATCTAAATCGCTCAATAAATCGCACAAGAGACAAACGATTTACCTTTTAATCCGACCAAGACTTATCCGGTTTAGCCTAATCCAATCAAACTCAATTCACAAAAATTACAAGTATTAAATCCTACAAGCTTTAAGCGATATACAACTAAATCGATCAAAAGTTAATCGGACTAATATTGAAGCAAAAACACAATTTTCACACTTTTTCACCAAAAATTTGGATCAAAACATGAAAAAATATGAATTTTGAAGAACACTTAACAGTTTTCGAAAACTCAAAATTCGATCAAATCAGGTTCAAAACTTGTTTAAAATCAAAAACATTGTGAATTAAATTTGTTCTAAATCAGATTGTGAATCCAGCGATATAAGATTTGTCAATAAACAGATGAAGAACACTATGAACACAGATCGATTTTTCCACTAAAATTCATGCAAATTCTTGATAAAATGGTTTAATCCTCTAATCAAACTGCTGCAGCTTGCTCTGATACCAATTGAAATGTCCAAATTCATACACAAACTGATCAAGATATTCAAGAACATTAAGAACAAGATGAAGAGAGAGAATAGATCACCAAAATCTCTTTGATTGCGTGAGAGAAAATTACAAAGCTAATCTCAGATTATAGAAATGTTAATGACTTGTTAATGACAATTACAAAGTAAACTACTATTTATACTAAGGAAAGCTGTTAGCTCAATTATTCCTATTTTGTAAAAGTAYAGAAAAWRTATACTRCAAGTCTTGACAGAAGGATAACTCCACAGAAGACAACAGAGGACTAAGCGACAGAAGCCGTTTGATCGAACAAGTGAAGTATGACAGAACCTCTGATGTCTCTCACAGGGGTTCTGGAAAATAGTCCTCTGTCAAATAGATCATGCAAGTCATTTACAGCAGAGCCTCTGAGATGGCTCATAGAGGGTCTGCGGATTTCGTCTTCTGTGAAGTTTCTGTTCCAACARTTTTCAAAGGTTGTTAGCCGCATATGCTTCTCACGTGACTAGGGAATAATCGACTTTATTTGGACGGCTCAGATGAAGACACACGTCAAGATCTGGTCTCTAAGGTTGTTAGGAACTAGTATAAATAGCGGATAGGACCTTTGTAATTGTGGTGCTTCCAGTATTGTAATCGTCTAATTTTTCAATTGAATCAATTGAAAAACCTTTGGAGCAAATCTCTTGTGTTCATCTTCTTCATCAATACTGTGTGTTCTTAATACTCTGTTTTGCTCTYATTRTTACTWCCGCTGCACTTCATTGTTCAAGAGCTTTTCTAGAGTATTAGATCAATATCAAAGCTGCATTTAAGATCCAACAATTGGTATCAGAGCGGGAATTGAATTCTTATTCAATTAATTATGCTTTTGGTATCAATCTGTGTTTTCTAGAACACCAAATTTTTTCAGATTACCCTGTTTCACTCACTATTAAATCAGTTTCATCTTATTCTTATTTTTCCTCTTCAAATTTCAATGGCGAACTTGGTTAATACCTCGTTCATGAGTAMTVGATCTCAATCAAAGCCTCCCACGCTTATCCGTGAGGAATATCCGCAATGGAAAGTGCGCATGATCAACTTTCTGGAGGGAATTCACCCCAGAATTTGTGAATTTCTCTACAATCCTCCATATGTGTCAATGAACTTGATTCCAAGAGTTCCAGCTATTGGTACAACCCCTGAAGTTCCTGAGCATTATTAGCCAAGACCTATTGCTAACTAGAGCGATGAAGACAAGGTATTGATTGAACTGGGATGCAAATGCAAAAGGCTGCTAATCATGGCTATACCTCATGAGATCTTGAAATGTATTGATCACTGCAATTTGTCTATGGACATTTGGGCAGAATTGGAGAAACAGATCGAAGGAGGGAAGAAGACTCTCAAGAACAATCGAGCCATTTGCATTGATGAATATCATAGCTTCAAGGCTAAGGAGGGTGAATCCTTGTCAGACACATACTCTAGGTTCAATACCTTAATTAGCAATTGCAAAAGGTATGGAGTGATGAGAACTGCAKAGGACAACAACTCTCTGTTCTTGAAGAGCCTTGGAATCGAATGGATGCAATTAACCATGTCAATGAAGGCCACCTTGGATTTAGAAGTATGGACTTTGGCTGACTTATTTGGTTCTCTCAAAAGTCAAGAGCCTCAAGTACTTCAAATGAAGAAGAACTATGGTGGTCYGCTTGCTCTGGTTGCAGAGGATAGTAGCTATGGTAAGGGGAGAGAAACAAAGAAGGAAGAGAAGGAGAAGAAGAAGAAGAAAAAGAAGATTCTGATAGCAGAGAGTGAGGAGAGTTCCGAAGAAGAAGTCACGATGAAAGAGATGATGAAGACTCTGGCATTGATTACCAGAGAATATAAAAAGGGTGGTGAAAAGAAAGTGTACAAGAGTTTCAACAGAAGAAACTTCACAGAAGGTGGTAGATCTGATGCAAGTGAGAAGGACCAGAAGCCCTCACATAAGATAGAGGAGTAGAAGAAGGAAGAGACGAAAGAAGGATGTTTTAGATGTGGCAAGCTAGGCCACTTTGCTGCCGAATGTTGGTCAAAAGGGCCTAAGGCTCCACAGAGGGGTCCAAAAGATACAGCCTTCTACAAAAAGAAGGCTGAGAACTATCAACAGAAGTCTCTGCTAGCTCAATCTAGTGAGTTAGTCACTGACGAATCCTCTGACAAAGATGATCAGAATGGTCTTCTTGCTTGGGAAGACTCAGACACAGAGGATGAGTTCTTCTGTGGGATGGCAAAAATCGACTCTGACTCTTCTAAATCAAATGACCAATAGGTTTCTACTTCTTACTCTTCTGAATCAATTGATCTATACACAGAGATCATTGAAAATATTGATTCATGCCATTTGGAACATTACAAGCTTAAAGAAAAACTTTCCTTTTGTGAAAAAGAAGTCATTCTTCTCACAGAGGAAATAAATAGATTTTCTAAAATGTTCGAAGAAGCTCAAACAAACTTCGTAAATTTGGAAAAATCTTCAAAAGAAAAGTTTGCCGAAATTCAAAAGGAGTTAAAAACAAGGTTGATGAGTTAAGGAAGGTAGAGCATGAGAAATGCAATGTTACTTCTGTCAAAGAATACTTTAAAAAAAAAGAGAATTTTTGCATCAAGATGTTCTTGACAGAGAGCTCAAAATTAGAAAGTTTCAAGAGGCTCAAAATGTTTATAAAAAGATCAAAGTTAACATGGGGAGAAGAGGTCTAGGTTTCTCATAATTTGATAACAAACTTGGTTTTAAATCTAACAAAACTCTTGAGAATACCTTCAG
>NC_037538.1:18223280-18226948 GCF_001531365.2 Cynara cardunculus var. scolymus
TTCTCTAAATGCAGAAGAAGCAGCATGTGTCTACTTGGGTCGTTGACTCAGGATGCTCGAGACATATGACTGGCACTTTAGAGCTTCTGTCATCCTTCCTAAAGCAAGAAGGAGGTTCTGTTGTATGTCTTACTTTTAATATTCTCTTTTTGTATATAGTTTTTCTTCTTGGTTAACCTTCACTTGTTTTCTTAGGTAGTAGGTTTGCCTGGAAGAGTTATGCAAGGTTTGAGGGGGAGTATGTGCTTGAAAAGGAATAAAACCTATTGAAGAAGCAAAATGTCTTTCATCACAGGTCTTTTCACAAATCCTCTGTGATAACTCTCAAAGGTTCTTTGAACGGATCCTCTGTCAATACTTCTTCTTAGAATTTTAAATGGTTTTTGTTTTGAGAGGGAGCCATGGAAGCTGGCTTCAAGGGGGAGTTTTGAATTGAAAATTAAAACCTCAGAAGGTGCCAAAACTTTTGAAGTATCTTGATCTCGGAGTTCAACTCATCAGAACCTCTGGCGCTTCTATCAGAGGCTCTGTGGGTCTGAACTGAGCAAGTACTCATCTCTCTGAGGATTTTCAAACCGTTTAGGTAAATAAAGATGTAACATGTTAAAAGACCCCGTACATATCACAGAGGCTCTGTTACCCTTAGGCCTCTGAGAGAACTCAATTCTATAGTTTTCTATTATTGATATGGTGCGCGTGTTTCTGTGGATAAGGGTTAAAGTTGACCACGCGCATGTCAGAAACGGGGGCGCACGTCATCAATCGTGCGTCTTCCCAACACCGCGTGTCATATTTTTGATTCATCTCTCCCAATAGCCACTCATCACGATATATCGCCTAATAGACGGTTCCTATTCAAAATCCCTCACTATAAATACCTTTTCTCCCAAAACGTAAACCTCTTCATTACTCCTTATACTCCAACGAACCTCAAGCTTTTCGGCTAAACCTGCAACAATGTCTTCAAGCTCATATGCCTCCATTCAATCTGTGAATAACTCAAGCGACAACAAAGTAAATCAATCACAAGCACTCACTTCTCATACCCTATCGTTATTCCAAAATCGATATGAGAAAGTGGTACTTGTAAAGAAACCTAACAACTACTWTTTYGCTCCCTCACCAACTGGCTTCCCTGAATACACATATCCTCTTCTCGAAATCCTTCGCAATCACCCTATATATTACGCTCTCACAGCAACTAAACCTACCCCAGAAACCTATATTACCCAATTTTTGCTTAGTTCATACATTTGTACCCTGGAGAATTCTGGATTAAGCATAGTAGGTTATGCTTCACACCCTACTGTCAAATCTCTTGTTCTAATGGAAATGAATGTAAATACCCTACGCACAGCCCTGCATCTACCTTTCTTGGAAGATTTTAATTTGGACACCTTTGCTCCATCTCCTACAGACGCAGAATTGTTCGAGTTCCTTGAATTTCACTCCTACACAGCAAAGGCAAAAATCGTAAAAGGTCTGAATTCAAAAGGAAGGGCCTTCCCCCAATGTGGAATACTCTGTTCTCAATAATCAATTGTTGTTTAACAGGGAAGGTCGGCAGCCACGACCAAGCTTCACATGCCATGCTTTCCATCGTTTATGGAATCTACTTCAATCTACCCCTTGATTACGCGCAACTCATCTTTGATGACATGGTGGGCTTAATCAAAAAGAAGTGTGCTACTCAAAGGGGTGAKAAATCAAAGGTGAAGGCACAGAAGAAAGCCAAAGAAGACCTCAATCACCCAAACTTAATCCTACAGAGGTTCTTTGGCTTGGTCTTTGGAGATATGATAGCAGAGAAGCTGCCCTCTGCAGAGCCAAACGCACGATTGTATCCAATGAAGGAGTTCCACCCTATAGAGCATGAGCTATGGTACAGAAGCCCAAGGCCACTATCAAAAGCCATGCTCAAAGACCTTAGCAGAGGAGATAGGAAAGCGTATAGACGTGGATACAGGAGGCCAGAGCCGGTCCCTAAAACCCCTCCATGCATAAGTATCCCCATAGAGAGAGAGTGCATAAAATGAGGGTTGAGGGAAGAAGGGAGGAGCCTGCAGAGGCTAGGGAGATGAGTGAGGAAAGACCAAGGGTAGTTAGTCCCCCACGAAGCTCTAAGAAGGCAAAGAAGACTCACAAGGATGTTGATCCTTCTGAGAAAAGGAAAGGGAAGAAGAGACCCGCAGAATAAGAGGGTCCAAGTAGTCCTCAGCCAAAACCGAAAAAGAAGGAATCGAAGAAGGCCCAACCCACAGAGGTTGAAATCCAAGAAAGCCCAGCAGAGGCTGCTCCTAAGCGCAGAAGGTTGCGCAAGACTGTTCAAGTAGAGTCTACAACAGAGCAAATTCACGATGTAATCTTTGACCTCCGACAAAGGTTTACAGCGCCCACAGAGGTGGCAGATTTGGGGGCAGAAGTCGTACTAGATGACGAAGAGGAAGAAGTGGAGTTAGAAGAGTGTGAAAAAGATGTCGAAGGCACACATCCAACCCCCCCTCCCAGTGCAACCCACATTTCTAGGGACCCTGTTCTAGAGGGAATCCCTATTGAAGAAAGCGTGCACACGCTGAACCCAGCCCAAACCTACCTCGTAGAGGACATTCTTTCATCCTCTGTCGAATGCACAGACCGGGAACCTCAATCTACTCCAACATCCTCTCAAAAGGATGGTGGTTTTACAAAAAGAGTCCATTCGCCCAAGGACTCGACACTATAAAGAGAGGCATCCATTGTCCCTCCACACATGAGTGAACCACCAAGTCATGCTTCAGAGGCATGCAAGAGAGTCATAGAGGCTGCGGGTCTAGAACGCCCAAAATCTCCACACGATCCATCTGCCCAATTAGGCTCTGAACCTGTTAGGCACGAAGTTGACAGAACACCAGTAGGCTCTCCAATTGGGGATGTCCGAGGATCTGGTGGAAGTCCCCGAGATGACACTGTAAAATCAGTCACTGAGGGCGCCTTACACTCCAAGGCTACTAGGTCACCATGTGTTGGTGATCTAGGTTCCTCGAGTACCTATGTGATGAAGGAGGAGTTACAAACCTTTGCCACAGAGGTATTCAAGAGGATGGACGAGTTGAAAAGCTTGTTCTCCTCCGTACCGGTGACAGAGGCTCTTACACCTCTAACAGAGGCTCTGAAGGAGTTGACTTCTACAACTTCTGATCTCAAGGCGACCTTATCAGCCCTTCAGAGCTCTGTCCTCAAAAAGGATGATCTTACAGAAGCATTCAGCGCACTGTCTCTCAACCCCTCTTCAATCCACACGCTCAAAACAGAATTAACAGAGGTTGCCGCCCTATATGCTGCAGATGTAGTTTCCGCCGGCTACACCAACTATTTTGCCTTCAAGGATGAGATCAAAGAGATGTTTTCCTCTGCGGTCACTTATGGCATCGATTCTTCATCCTCCAGGGCTAACATTAACCATCTAGACACTCGCAGAGAGCTAGACGCAATGGTTGAAGCCCTTGGAGAGACCATGCGGAAATAGAACGACCATCTTCTCAAGGAAGCCTGAGCAACCAACGAATCAATAAGAGACTGCACAAAGAAACTCGTTGCAGAGGGTAACAACTTCAGAAATGAGATCTATCGTTGCATATCTAAAATGAAATGGGCCACAGAGATGGACATCAACAATGCCTCTGTGAATG
>NC_037538.1:18227328-18260262 GCF_001531365.2 Cynara cardunculus var. scolymus
CCCCATCCCCAGAGTTGGAGAAGGCTCTTCTTCCAAACTTGCAAAGATACCGGAAGAAACGTCCACGGGTACGTTTGACGCTCTGGTAGGAACTGTAAAGCCAATCCTACCAGAGGGGTCTATCCAGAGGCCTATACTCGAAGAAGAATCCAGAACGCCAGAGTCTGCCACGGTGGGGAGGGTATCTGAGATCATTGAATCCATGAACAAGATTCCAACACAAAGGGTGCGCACAGAACCCGTAACCACTGTTGAGGAGATTCTGCGGTGGCGTTACTCATCGATGGACTCAGAGCCCCCTTATGACCCAGAGCTAACAGGAATACCCTATACCATTCCAAAGTTCCACTTCTCGAAACTCACCAGGCCACAAGAGCAGATCTTCTCATAGCATGTGATCACTTCACTTGAAACCATTTCTCCGCGCACTATGCTAWAGAAGACYGTRCTATACASTCAATACATGGTGAAGAGGGATGATGGCAACCTTTACTCTTTCACAGATGCTGACCTCCACAACCTCTGCGTATTTGACCTAATATTCTTATACGAGATCTTGATCAAATACATGGAGAGGAGGTCAACGTATTTGATTTCTCTCAGAAGGCTGATTGAGGTAATGCGCGCTCAAGTCAAATTCTACAGCCAAAAATATTTCAACATCGCTATGAGGTTGGCCCAGCCAGATCTGAAAACTTCTCCTCCAAAGAACAGACCCAGTTGGCTGCTTAGATTTCATCCCAACACCATTRTCCACAATCCCATCTTTGGGTTTGTTTTCTTGAACAAGGATGAGATTCTAAGATTCTTCGATCCAAAAGAGATGCACAAGTATTCCACAGAGTCTCTCGAGTGGGTGTTCAACTTGGTGGTGACAGAAGTGTATAAAGGGAGAATAAGGGCGGATGAAGTGACCAACCTTCTGGAAACAATCAAGATACAAGTCTCCTTCAGAGAATGGATTTTCAAGGTCTACAAGACTGTCAAGTCTGACCTACAATATGCCGTAGACGATTTTCCAAACTCTACTGTGGAGTAATCTCTTGTAATAGTGTAGGCCTGCACAATCTTTTAATTCTTTCAGTTATGTAATTCTTTTTCAGAGGATGAGATTAATCTCCTCTTGTATTTTTTTCATAAGTTAATTCGTGCACGCAACTATCCAAAATTACTTTTTCATACTTAGGGGGAGATTCTTAGCTCAGTTATTCCTATTTTGTAAAAGTATAGAAAAAGTATACTGCAAGTCTTGACAGAAGGATAACTCCACAKAAGACAACAGAGGACTAAGCGACAGAAGCCGTTTGATCGAACAAGTGAAGTATGACAGAACCTCTGATGTCTCCCATAGAGGTTCTGAAAAATAGTCCTCTGTCAAATAGATCATGCAAGTCATTTACAGCAGAGCCTCTAAGATGGCTCACAGAGGGTCTGCGGATTTCGTCTTCTGTGAAGTTTCTGTTCCAACAGTTTTCAATGGTTGTTAGCCGCATATGCTTCTCACGTGACTAGGGAATAATCGACTTTATTTGGACGGCTCAGATTAAGACACGCGTCAAGATCTGGTCTCTAAGGTCGTTAGGAACTAGTATAAATAGCGGATAGGACCTTTGTAATTGTGGTGCTTCCAGTATTGTAATCGTTTAATTTTTCAATTGAATCAATTAAAAAACCTTTGGAGCAAATCTCTTGTGTTCATCTTCTTCATCAATACTGTGTGTTCTTAATACTCTGTTTTGCTCTTATTATTACTTCCGCTGCACTTCATTGTTCAAGAGCTTTTCTAGAGTATTAGATCAATATCAAAGCTAAATTTAAGATCCAACAAAAGCATTAAACTAATCTATTACAAAGCATGTAAAATATGGTGAACTTGAATACAACAATAACGCACATACTTGAACCCAACAGTGGTTTCTAAACACCCAGTTTAGGACCCTTGTTAAAAATGTTTCCAATTTTTTTTTGTTTATTTTGAGATGAACTGAAACATTTCTTAAATTTATTTTCTAGGGGGAGTCTCTAGAAATTTCAATAAATGTTTTCAGAAAATGATTTGTTTTGGGAAAACAAGTATATTTTGTGAGTAGATATTTCCTGAGAATTTACTTGTGTAATTTCTCATTGAACATAATTCCAATACCTGTTTCAGCTATTATTCAAACTGTTATTTTCACGTCTCTTAAAATAATATTTGTATTCAAAGGTTGTTTTTCTGATTTTTTTTACCTTGATTGATACACATTTGTTATATTTTGAATATCAGAATCTGTAAACTTGTACTTACAGATCTTCAATCATTTCTCTCATAAACTGAATAATCTGATTTTGCGTATCACTCCTTGTTTCATTGTGCTTCAAAGTTACATCTTGATCAATTTTATCTGATCATTGTGCTTTATAGCAATAATATTTTTGAACAACTATTGTGATCAACTGAGCATACTGATATATTTTGGAGGGACTGAATGCTTCACATAAATACCTCTATGGAATGTCAGAACCGACAAACCTACCGAGGAGGACAACAATATCTGAGTGAGCGTTAAATTCAAAAAGGGTTTGTGTGCAGGGCTTAAAATGAAAAAGAGAGGGGTAGTTGTTGTGAGACAAAAGAATTGATGAGAGTTGTGTCAGGATTAAAAGAATAAACAGAATCCTGTCCCAAACTTCAAAATACTGGGCAGACCACGTGATTTATTGGTTCTCAATTCTTTCGAGACTATTATTGAAAAAGGCAAAGCCCAGGCTAATTCTTGTCACAACCCCACCTGCGACTCATTTATCTCTTAACACATAAGTGGTTCAAAAACACTTAGGACACATAGCTCACAATCTATCAATTTCTCATTCGGAGAAAGTTGATATTAAAATAGAAGAATATATGTCCCCCCCCCCCCCTTTAAGTCTTTTTGATCACATATTGAGTCAGATAAATTTGTATAGTCCTAAACAGAAGCATATGTTGCTCTATTTTGCTACACTACACAGATTTTGCAATTTATATGTTATTTTGCCGAAACATTCATAAATATTCTTTTTTAAGATATCGATGATTGAATGGAAGACCTGGTGAGATGAATTTTAAAAAGTCTCATATATGAAGTACATCCGTTGTACTAGGTATATTTGTTATATTCATAGGCTAATCTTTCTATAAGATTGTAAACAATTTCATAAGTTGAAATTGGTAGTTATTTTCTCATTCCCTTAATCTGAAAAGATTATACAAGTGGATTTGAAAAGATCTACTTACAATATCATGAATTCACAGCTCTCGCTGAAAATTTCATTCATTCTGTTGTATGATGCTAATGATTCTCATTTCATCATAAGGGGGAGTATGAAATAATGAATGAAATGTTCAAGTTCGAACGTTATAAGGGGAGTATGTTATAAAGATCAAGGGGAGTAATGTCAAAGATCGGCAAAAGACTCAAAAGGAGTGCGACTGGAGATTATTATAGAAGATTATTCATGTGCTACAATGTCTGAGAGTTTTTGAATGTGAAGATCATCTTTCCAAAAGTTTACTGATAGAAATTTCTCAATGAGAAGAGAATATTAATTCTGGAAGAAAATGTTTTGCTTTTATCTGAAGAATTTCGTTTTTGGGGAGAATGTTAGAGTTTGTTTTCTGAAGATGAGTCTTGAAGATCATATCTTGAAGATCGTTTCTGAAGATTGTTGTTGAAATTGTTCTATATTGTTAAAAGAGAAGATTGTTGCTTTTCTACATTTGAGGGGGAGAATGTTAGAAGATTTTTCTCAACTAACGATCGTCTGAAGATTTCAAAGTAAAAGTAAAGATTGTTTTAGAAGTTTTTGAAAAAGGCATAAAGAGCTTAACGTGACAAAGTTCAAACGAGATTCAAAGTGTGCAAATTCTTTCAAGCCTGAATACAAAGAGGGAGAATGTTGGGTTTGAAATTCAGTGTTAAATTGTGTTCGTCTTGAAAGTTAATTTTGTCTATAATTGTAAAAGTCATGTTTGACTTTCCTTGTAGTTTGACTTTGACTAGAGGGTTGTAGTTTGACCCTATAAATACATTTGTCTTTAGTGTAATCGTAGAGTAGGAGATTCATTTGTAACTGTACGTTGATATTGAGAGATATCATAGATCTTGACTTGTTGACTTTTCCTCTCATCTCCTCTCATAATATTCTTACAAGATTATCATTTCTACCATGGATTCTTTGATGTTTACTTGAAGATTGATCATAGTGGACTTACAGTCTATGTGCTAGATATCAAGCAAACCCTAAGGAATCTCACCTATCAGTTGTGAAAAGAATCTTTAGATACCTAAAAGAAACTCAATTTATGCGTCTCTAGTATCCAAATTATTCTGGATTTGATCTTATTGCATATACAAATTATGAACAACCAGGATGCAAACTTGATCGAAAGAGTACATCAGGGAGTTGTCAATTACTAGGAGACAAGCTTATAAGCTGGACTTCAAAGAAACAAAACTGCATATCTACCTCCATTGCAGAAGCAGAGTATATAGCCGCAGCCAGCTGTTGTTCCCAAGTAATATGGATGAAAACTCAACTGAAAGACTATGGCATTGAGTTTGACAAGATTCCAATTCTGTGTGATTCAGAAAGTGCCATCGCGATCACAACCAATCCCGTGCAACATTCTAAAACAAAGCATATCGACGTTTGCTACCATTTCATCAAAGACCATGTGGAGAAAGGTACGATTGAAATGTTTTTTTGTAAGTACAGATCATTAACTTGCTGACATATTTACAAAGCCTCTTGATGAAAAGAGATTCAACTTTTTGGTTAGCAAGTTGGGTATGCTCAATCTTCATTATCAAATGTACTATACAGAGCCTCTGCATACCTCCTGAGCATATTTCTGTTTTGTTAAGTTTTCATCCATGAGACAGAGCATCTTGCTCAAGTCTAAATAGTCTTGTAATACAGAGTCTCTGTACCTTGTTCATCATGCTTGTACATTACTTATCATTTATGATCCAAGCATAGTTCAAGGGGGAGCAAATCAAGCAGAGCTAAAGTCTAGGAGGAGTATTCGATCATGTACCATGCAGAGCTTCTGTATGTACTATTGATGAGTCCATATTTCATACAAACATGATATGATCTTCACAGATTGTGATGAACATAAAGGTAGAAAGAAGATATTCAAGAAGATGATTAGATTGGAGAGAGAGAGAGAGAGAGAGAGATTACATCAGCAAATCTTGAATTCTGATTAATGACAAAAGCTTAATTACAATTACAAGGTAAGTCCTATTTATACTAGGAAATTGTAAAGGCTAAACTATTACAAGGAAACTACACTAAGAAGAAACTTGAATACAACATTAAGTACTAACTTTACTTTGACTATGTTTAGTAGGTTTGACTATATAAATATGGTTAGTCTTTGTAATTAGATGTAGGAGAGCTTAATTGTAAATCATATTACATAAAGAGAGGTTTGACTAGAAATATAGAGATTGACTTTCTCTCTCAATGTTCTTGGTGTTCTTGAATGTTATATCCAGATTCTGCCATATTATGAAGTTTATTGAAGATTGATCAGTGAAATATAGGGACAAACAACTATGCAGAGCCTTTGTCTCAAAAAACTTCCATGATTATAGGACAGAGCTTCTGTATATACTATACATAGCCCCTGCCTCTAAACATAACAAGTTTATTAGACAAATGACGTGTATAGTCCAACCATGAGCCTCTGTATGAGATCCTAAGGTATGTTATCTTTCTCTCAAATACTGCTCTGGTTTCTTTCTCAATTCTTTTAAACAATTTAAGCATAGTAACTCTGTATTCAATTACAAAGTTTCTATCTCTTGGTTGTTGTTTCATTCAAACCAGAGTATGAATGCTCGTCAATTTTCTCTCAAAGTTTTTTTAAAAAAAATTATTATTATTTTAAAAGGAAGGCGTCAGTTCTTATTTGTTAATATTTTATTAGATTGTCATTTACAAAAGCTTCACTACCTGTTATTTTAATTTTTCAAATAAGGGAAGCTGGCAGGCCACGTGGCAACTCCCCACAAGTGGTTGAAAAACCGATTCAGTTGTCTAACGCTTGGCGGGAGCGTATCACTCAAGTGCTCTATTTTTTCTATTTAAACAATTCTTTTCCCCCAAATTTTCTTTTATGCCTTCAACTACTCTCAAGAACTATCGTCATCTTCAAGCTCTCAAACCGCCATTGACAATCTTCAAAAGGCTTCCTGGAACTGTAATCTTTGGTGGAATCATTCAAAATCATTCTCCAAGTAAGTACATCAAACCTTTCTCCAGACCTATTAAATAATCAAGAACCGATTCTTTCCAAACCCTAGTTTTTCAAAACCCTCTTCCAAACCTGCAACTATGTCTTCCTCAGATTCTGAAAACTCTCAAACCCACACAACAACCCTCAAAACAGTGTTAGAAACCAGTCAAAATGTGGTTCCACTTCCACTAAAACCAAACAACCATGCCCTTCACCTCTCTTTAGA
Source organism: Cynara cardunculus var. scolymus (assembly GCF_001531365.2). Lineage (NCBI taxonomy): Eukaryota > Viridiplantae > Streptophyta > Magnoliopsida > Asterales > Asteraceae > Cynara > Cynara cardunculus. The sequence goes on from NC_037538.1 coordinate 18,233,823, forward strand.
CAGTTTTGACCCAAAAGTTCATCATGTCATTGACATCCTTCAACACCATTTCTTGAACCCTACACTCACAAATTCTGACGATATTGTCCCTGAGCGTTTCATACATGAATTTTGGCAAACCTGTTCAGTAACTAACTCCCAACAAGGGATTGTTGGAGACTTCTATGTACCTTCTTCCAAGGAATTCATCACTGTCAGGATTTCAAGATCCCTTTTTTCGCGTGTTCACCAAATTCCAACCAAGACGGATCTTGGGTTGAATGAATATGCACCTCTCCCATCTGGAGATGAAATAGTGTCTTTCTTGATGTTTTTGGGGTACAACAAAGCAATTCAATACCCTTCTCAATACCGACGACAGTACCTGCCACCAATGTGGAATACTATGTTCACATTGGTGAATCACTCTTTAACTGGAAAGATTGGAAGTTTGGACCTGTGCTGAACCAGCATTCTCCAAATCATGTATGGGAACTTCTTTGATCTCTCGTTGGACTACTCCTTGATCCTCTACATGGAGTTCAAGGCTGTCGTTGCCAAGAAGTGCCAGGAGGTGGCTAAGGGAAAAAACTTACTAGCGCTCTTGTTTCCTCGTTCTCTGGGTCTACTTCTAAGACCCATTCTTGAAGAAAATGACATTGATGTGGCAAATCTGCCTGTGCATAAGGTGAATATGCTTACGCACTACAAACCAACTGTCAACAAAGAAGGCTATGGTACAAATAGACCAATCCCAATGAAACTGTTAGCACATGAAGATGAGGGAGGTGAGGAGAGCATATAGACGTGCACGCGAGGCACTAGAACTAGTGTCTCGAACCCCGACATGCATAGGGTCCAACCAAGAGGATGAAAGAACAGAGGATACACAAAGACCTTAGACAGAGGAGGAGGAAGTAAGATTAGAGAAGGAGAGAGAGAGAGAGAAAGAGAAAGAGGGCAGAGACGAGAAAGAAGAGAGTTGAAAATGAGAGAATGAGAAAGGAAGAGGAGGTCAGAGCAGAAAGAGAAAAAATTGAAGAAATTGCTTGTTTGAAAGCAGAAGTGGACTGAGTAGAGAGAGCAAGACAAGAAGAGAATGCTCGTCTAAAGGAAGAAGAGAGAATCAAAGCAGAAGAAGAAGCCAATCTAGGCTTGGAGCTCTTCTCGAGCTCTGAAGAAGAAGATGACCAACAACATTATGATGATGTTGCTGGGTCAAATACAATAAGCGATGAAAGTGAAGAGGACGAAGAAGATGAGGAAAAAGGAGGTGAAGCAGCTGCTCTGCCTCAGAGTGAGCCAGAGCAGCCTAGGATGGTAAATAGGCACAATTATTTCCCTAGCCCAACTCCTAGTGCTACCACATCATCTGACTCCAGTGGTCGGGACACGAAGATCATTGAACAAGAGGTGTACACCTCGAACCCTAACCTACCAAAACAACTAGAGGTCGCATCTACCCCTGGTCATATAAACCAAAGGGAAGCCACATATCAGGGATCACCCTCTCAAAAGGGTGAAACATTTGAAATGATAAATGATATGTCTTCCTATATCACGCCACTCTCCCAACCAGATGAATTTGTTTCCTCTACACTAGTCATTTCCCCACCTTGTTTAGAGCAAAGTTTAGGTGCACAAGACTTGAAGATTCTCGACCAATATCCTAGTCCACTCGTGGAGGGTCCTCTGGCTGGCTCTGAACCTGCATTGGAACATCTTCACGACGGAACAGTAGTAGTGACCTCTCCTCAGAGAGAGCTACAAGGATCTGCTGGAAATCCTTCCTCGACCAACATCCAACAAGTTGAGACAGAAGGTGTCCTTGGAACGAGGACTCACTCTGGCCCATGTGTTGAGTCAGAGGTTACCCCCTACAGGCTATGTCACAAGCGACGACTTCCAGTCCTTTGCCACCTCTGTGTTGTGCTTCTTGGATGAGCTAAAACTCAACATGGCCCATGCAGAGCCATCTCCTTCAGCATCTGCTCTGGATGAAGTTCGATCATCCTTAGCAGTATTGAGGGCTGAGTCAATGACGAATGCCTCTCGACTCGACAAACTACATGAATTGATGGCTAAAAATGCAGAGGCCCTGCAGAGGGTCCTTGCATACATTCAGAGGGATGAAGCGTCTACTTTATCTCAAGATGCTCAGGCACTCACCCAGTCTGCCATGAATGCTTTGGGTGACCGTCTCCTCCCGAAAGTGGCCAACTTCACATCCGATTTCAATAGCAAGGTCAAGGAGGAAGCAGCAGAGATACGTCGTTCCATGGCGGCATTCAACTACCATACTGACATGGAAGTCCTCAAAGTCTCATATGCAGCAAAAGAAATCCTTTAGCTATTTGAGGAAAAGATCTAGTCCATGCCACAAGCAGATGCATAATGACCAAAGAGAAGGATGGAACCATCTGCATGTGCTAAAGCCTCGAAGAAAAAGAGGCTTGATGATGATGAGGACCCAGACATGTCTGGCCCTCAAAGTCGTCAAGAGGGGGAGAACCAGCCAAAAGCTGCTCCAAGAACCATTCCAAAGGCTGCCCCCTCTACCTCTGCCCCACGCCAGCGTACACCAGAGTAATCAAGTCAGAGAGCATAAAATGACCCAGCACTTGCAGAGGCGCTAAGAAAAGGGAAGATGCCCGCGGCATCCCATGCAGAGCTAGAAGGGCAACAAAAAGATGAAGAAGATGTCATCCAGCTCTTAGATGTATACATCTCTTCATCCGAATCAGAAGAGCCTCTATCATCTTTCACAAAATATGCCATGAAGACTGCTGCTCCATCTACAAGGGGGCATGAAGAAGAAGTTGTGGTGGCAGAAAATGTAGCCGATTCAGCACTAACGACTATTCATGTTGCTGTCCCACTTGAAGGTGTTACAATAGCTGCTTCACCACCACAAAGGAACACGCACAGAGCTAAGGTCTCTGACCAGAGTAGTCACACCGGCTATGAGGCATAGGGTTCCCGTCAAACCAAGCAGACAAGAAGAAGCCGCAAGCAGCAGGCCTCGGAGCTCCAAACGACCCTCTAATCAAGTTCAAAAGATCAAAGATAGTATGGATGCAATGATGAAGCCCACACCCCATGACATGCCAATCAAGGACAAGGCAGATAGCGAAGATATCTACCAGTTCCTCTACAGCCTGCGGGATGAGACACCAGTTATCAAGATTAACCTTCATCCAACGACCCAAGAGAACATCAGGCAGAGGTTCTTAAATCGCTATACACAGCCTATCTCTGCAGTCCATTCTATCAATGGCATCAAGTAAGTCCTCCACATCAAGAAACGAACCTTCGCGCACAATCAAATCATCTTCCATGAATATATTGTGGAGAGGTCTCGTGAATCCATGGGACCTTCTGACTCTATACTACTTCATGGATCATAAGAAGGACAAGGGGATAAAATGTGATGTGGCCAATTCTGTAATAAGACAGACAATGACGGACCTTCTGGACTTCAGATGCAAGTTTGACTTCCAACTGGCTTTGGACATGGGAATAGATCAATTGAGCGTTACTGCACCAAATGAAGATCTACAAGGCATCAACAACATTCCCTCGTGGATCATGCTGGTGGAACCAGAAGTAAGGGTGGTCTTCTGAAACGAACAAGGAAAGAAAATATTTTTTCGAACTCTACACTGCGCTAGATCAGAGATCATTTACTCAGGAGCAGAGATAACACCCCTAGAGCAAAGGAAAGAGCCAAGATAATTATAAGGTCAATCGATAATCTATTGGAGTTTCAAGAGCTTCTTAGGAGGTTCATCAAGCTTCAACATATCTAGGGCTTTCTTTTGTAAGTTTTTGTTTCTATCTTTTCAAGCAATGTAATTTCCTTCCATTGTATTGTACTTTCTAGATAGAAAATGTAAAACAGAGGTTTCTTTCAACCTCTAGCTTCGACTAGACTTGTGTTTTTTCAATTTTAGTAAGAGGATGTCTTATTTACACTTAGGGGGTGATTGTTAGACCACATCTTGTGAACGTGTAAGTAAGAAGTCTCTTATTCTAGTCCATAGGACTTAGTTTTTAGAAGCAATCTAGACTAAGAGCTCTCATGCAGAAGAAGTCAAGACCCAGAGCTCTTACTCAAAGAGTGAAGGATCTTACATATAGAGCCCGCACTCAATCTCCGTGGACGATCAAGCCTTATGGCCAAAAAGCTTAAGCGCTTGATGTAAAGCTACAACTCCAGACACATAGCCCCTGCATAGTACATGTAGAGCCTCTGCATATGCAGAACCTCTGCATAATACATGCAGAGCTTTTGCATAGTATATGCAGAGCCTCTTGTCTCCTATCTCCATGGAACACGAGTTTAGTCCAGACATTCTCGCAAGCGTCAAACAGATTCAAGGCGGCTTGACCTAGTCTGCTCGACTTTTCAAGAGCAGTCAATGATAAGGATATGGACTCGACAACTCATAGATTCAAGCCATAATTATAGCATAGTTTGTTTGACTTAGGCGTATATAAGGAGGCTTCCTCCTCTGTTTTAAATGACCTGAGAGTGCCGACTTTTATTATAGTCTTTTCTTGTGAGAATACGTTTAGATTGAGAATTCTTATTTTCAACTAATAAAAGCATCTGATTTATTCAGGTCTTCTACTATTCTTATTTATTTTGAATATTTCGTTTGATCAAAATCAGTACACTGTTCGTACTTCAATCATATTCTTTATGAACTGTGTTTTTCTGAGAATTAAGAGTATCTGGGTTCCAACAATACATTCTCCAGGTAAGAACCGGTTAGAAAAACCTTATCATCCTTGTCGAAGATGTAGCATGAATTCTTAGAAAATTTTACTGTGAAATCTTTGTCACATAGCTGATTGATGCTAAGAAGATCGTGCTTTAGTCCTTCAATAAATGCAATACGTTTGAAAACAGTTGCGTCGTAGGTTAATACACCAAAGCCCTTGGTATATTCTTTTATGATTTCTCCAAAGATTACGGAATGGCCTCTTTCATCTTTGTTGTCAATGAGCAGAGATTTGTCTATAGTCATGTGTCTCGAGCATCCACTATTGAGATACAAAATTCCTTTGACTTCCTTCACACGAAAATAGATTATGATTGCTTTGGTACCTATTTTTCTTTCGGTCCTGCAGAGTTAGAGGCAACATCCACGAAAGCTGAAGACTCAAAGTCAACAGATGTCTTCACTGATCTTGAAGAAGAGACTATAGTACGATTCGGTGAAACAACCATTGACGCTGAAGGCATAGAGTCAGTAGGTGTCTTCACTGAGCCCGAAGAAGAGGCTTTAGTGGTTTTCTTCACCTTAGTCGTTTTCACAACTTTAGTGGCAGATTTCACCTTAGTTTATTTCTCAGGCTTGGTTACTTTCTTTACCTTAGATGGAAGACTAGCCTTGGTAGCAGAGGGACACTTACTGGCAATATATGTAGTTTCACCACAGTGTCTACACTTCTTATAGTTGAAACCAGCTTTAGAGCAGGAAGAACCAAAGTAACAGAAGAGGGACAACCTTCAAGGATTCCCTTCTCATTTGTTCTAGAAGGAACAACTGAGGATTTAGAGTCCTTTGGTGAAACATTCACCTTAAATTTTGACTGAGATTTCTTAGTGGGTTCAGATATCTTTTCCCAGAAGAAGGTGCACAAGTTGAAAAAATAGACCATGATCTATATGACTTGATGGCCTTCTTGGGAAGAGGTGTTATGACAATGGATTTACCTTTTGTCTTCGCAACCTGAACTCGAAGGAGCTCCTTCCTGACGACTCTTAGTGAAAGAAGAGTGAAAGGAAGGAGTGTCATAAATAGAGGAGACAAAGGTGCCAAACTTTAGCATGGACCTGTCAGTGACACATTCTTCCTGATCATAGAAGCCTAGATCAGTCTTAATCATCATGGGGATCTGAGCGTTGATGATCTCAGATGCCCTTACAGAGGATTTGCATCACCCTTCAATGGTAGCCTTCTCAGCCTTGAGTTCAGCAATAGCTTACTCACGCTCAACAATAGCTTACTCACGCTCAACAATAGCATGTTCACGCTCAATACTGATGGTTTGGTTTACAATGACCTGATTTTTGAGATCTTCCTTGATCTTGGTCATCTCCTTGATCTTAGAATGACATATCCTCAACTGTTCTGAAAGATCAAGATTAGGCATTTCTTCTTTAGATTTGCCATTCAGGGCATTATAAAGATCAACCGTCAATGTATCTAACTCTGATAGGTTATTAAAGACAGAAGAAGAAGAAGAAGATGAAGAAGAGGGTTCATTCATAGAACATACCTGAGCAGATGTAGATGATGAGAGATCAAATGAGGATGATATCTCAAAAGGTTCTTCCTTGATATCCTTGGCCAGAAGACAAAGGTAGGCCATGTCTTCCTTATCAGAAGATCATTCATCAGAAGAATCAGCCTAGTTGTATTCTTCAGCGACAAGACCTTTGCTCTTACACTAAGAACTCTTCATATTTATGTAGTTTTCCTTTAGCTTTTGATATTTGTCATCTTTGGGCTTGAAGAAAGATGTGGTTTTGGAAGATGGCATCGCAGTTTTCTTCCTTGCATTAACTAGCAAAGTGACCTATACGCAAACAGTTGTATTAGATCGTTAAAGCCATGTCAATGGGATTTGTTGGTCCCGGTTGGGTCAACAAGAGTTTTAGAGGAACAATTTGTAGAGGGGGGATGAATAGAAACACATAAAACTTTCAAATTTAAAAATATATATTAATAAAGAAAGATCAATACAGATTTTTGCAGAATATATGCGGAAATAGACAAGGTAAAGATAACCTATCTAAAACAATCAAAGTTTACACACATATATTCTTAGCAAAATAGAAAAGATTTACTGAAAGATAAAGTAAGAAAGATGTTCCTCTTGGGTAAGAACATTTAGAATACTTAAGAGTGATTCTAACTTGCTTGAAGATAAGCGTAAGTGTTCTTTTAGATGTATGCAAATATGCATGTGTGTGTTTTCTGCATGGAGAGTGCACTCATCTATTTACACCAATTGCATTAAATGCAATTCAGAAGGGTTTGAACACGTGTCAATCTTTTAGAGGAAAGCTTGTCCTTTGCTATAGTGAATAGTATAGTTGCCTATTCATGAGCATACATCGTTTCATGGAGTTGGTGGGTAAAAGAGTCAACTAGTCGGCTCTGTATGGGATTGTCCTCTGTGTGTGGAAGGATAAGACGAAAAAAATCTAGTACAACATGCTTCATTTGATTGCTGAATGCTGGAATAACACTAAAGTGCTCTTCAGCATTCGTTGAGTCTTGGGCAGTCTTCACACATATGTCGACCAGGTTGTAATCATTGAATGCCGCTTCAGATCACGAATGCACCAGTTACTAATCTTCAATTTCAGTTTTCAACTTTCACTTAAGGTTTTTTGGTGTGAGTTTTGTCTTCTTGAAGTATCGTTGTCGCTCTAGGATTTACAATACATGTTTCAGCGATCACTGAACATACTCAGTGATGATCACTGGAACAGAAAGAACAGAAACATAATACTTTTAAATAGGTAAAAGGGGTTACCATCAAATAAATGAGAGAGAGGATCAACAATCTCCCCCTATTTGATGATAACAAAGAAACATAAAGAAAGTTGACTTAACTAATAATAGTAAGGAAAAGTTACATATAAAGTACATGTCCCTTTTAAGCATTTTGGGATCTTTTTCAATGAATCAGTTTTTACTTAATAAGTTTTCTTAAGTTACAAGTTTAATCAAAAGTACAAGAAGGGAAACTAAAACTGAAAGCATGTTCAGTGACTTAAAGAATGTTAGTGACTGTAAAAGAATACTGGAACTCATAGACATGTGTCCCTATTACTCTTTTCATGGATCTTTTTCAGTGATGCTGATGAAATACTTATATTTCAAAGTTAAAATTACAAGTGCTTTAGTCAGTATATTTCTAGACTTACAAAATATAAGTTGTACACTGAAAGTAAAGACATAGATACAAAAGACATACAGTGAAAGACAGAATTACAAGACAGAATTTTATAACTAATCTAAGTTACTCAGGTTGATGTAGCCAGGTACTTCTTCTCCAAGCTTCTTTCGACGTAGAAATTCCCTTCTGATCTTGCGGTCCACCATTTCACCATATATATCATCGTTCAGCCAAAACTGGTATACACGAGATGTTTCATTGGAGAGATATGTAGCTCAGACACTCTTTGAAAGCTGGTTTCCCCTTCATAGACAAAGAAAATAAATCCTAACTTAGGCTTGAGGTGCACAGTGTTGGGTATGTAAGGACCCTTCTCTAGCACGAAGAGGTTCAACATAGAGATGTCTGGATTCTTTGAAGCCTTCAGGACTTCGTCTAAGGAGACCTTTGTTTCATGTTCATTCCTTAAGGTTGGTCCATCATTAGGACTTGAAGGTCTTCTTCTTCCAACACTCTTTAGTGATGCCTTTTCAGGTACAGCGACATATTGTGACATCTTCTTGATCAGCTCGCTGATGATGTCTTCAATAATCTGCTTGTGCCTAGACTTTGTGTGCAAAATGGCATGGCGGATCTACAGCCATTCACTATAGCCATACTGACCAAGGTAGGAAGGGTACTCCGTGACAGCATCAAGATTGTCTCTAGTGATGAGCATTGAGACTAGAACTCCACCGTCTTTCATCCATCTGTTGATAGTAACGTTTGGAATAGGGTGAGGACTGATTCTCTTGTGTAGACCTTCTTCGCTCCATTTTCTGTCTTGGTCGACCAACTTCATCGCTTTCTCATGCTCAGCTTCTACAATAAAAAGTAGCTTAGCCTGGGCCTTGACAACATTCACCATCTTTTAAGACTTTCTCTTTGGAAGAACTTTACAGCAAAAGACTTGGCCAACTTTAAGCTATCCTTAGTCTGTTGTCATTAAAGTCTGAGTTCTTCCTCAAGCTTGAGTGTCTCGAGTCTTTCAACTTCAGATAAAAAATCAAACGTGCCACAACTAGAGGTATGAAGAGGGATTTTTACTCTAGTTTGGTCGAGTGACATCTTCAGCAAAGACATCTGCTTGTCGGTGGGAACGCTGGAGGTCGAGTTTTTAGGTACCCATTCCTCTAGCCGACCGCCAGTAGTAGAGTGGATGAAGAAGAGTTGATAGAATGATGTAACACTGGCAAACTTAGAGGACTCGGTGCTTAAGGGCTCAAGAGGTTGGAAAAGTACCTTGAGATTTCCTTCTTCAGCAACACCTTTGTCTTTGAACTTGGTGTTCTAGTTCTTCTCTGAGGTCTCCTTCTTCTTCTTATTCTTCCCCTGGGATGTAGAATCCCTGAGAAAAATGCCTTTCATGGCACTGGCAGGCCTCTGGTACTGTATGGTGAAGTCATCATCATCATCGTTGTCTTTTTCATGATCATCATCACCAAGGTCCTTACTAGTATCAGGAAGTTTGGGAGAATCATCGTCTTCATCATCATCATCTTCATTATCATGTGCCATATCACTAGCATCAACTGCGGAGGTGATAGGAAGGTCTTCGTCACGAGCTTCAGCGGCAGCTCTGACGGTTTCATCAACAACCTCAGCTACAAGCCTGCAAGAGCTTCATAGAAAGTTGGGTTTTCATTAACAACCTCAACTTCATTAGTTGTCGCTCTAGGAGCTTCAGCTTCGGTATGAGGGATAGCAGCAGCTTCAACAACTGCAACAACTTTTAACTATGTTTCCCCCTCTTTGAGATCATCATGTTACTCAAAGAAGTTGTTAAGAGTTTGCATCTGAATCTCCACCATTTTTTCAAGCTTTGCCAACACTCGAGCTTGAAGAAGATTGCACTCTAGCGTCTTATCTAGCTGGAGGCGATCTTCTACGGTGAAGGACGGGGCAGGTGCTGGGACTGTTCGCTGGAGGATCTCTAGTATCTGGTGCATCAATGTCGTATGCCTAGCAAGATGGACATTGGCTTTATCAGTCTTGTTATTTAAAGCAGAAATGGCCTCAACGTTGGCGCACACAGCTTCTTGCATGGACGAGAGTTGTTCTTTGACCTCTTTAACTTCAGCCATCACAGCTGAAAGGACAATAGAGATTTCGTCCCTGTGAGGCTTGCCCTTATGGACTTTATCCATTTTGATAAGGAAAGTCTCCACAATAGGGAGAAGGAGCTTGACATCGTCAGCAATGATGACACATAAGCACGTGTCGAGACCAACGAGAAAGGAGAGGAGAAAATGGCTAAGACTAAAGGACGTGAGTGTTCAGTAGTGGCGATGCTGATATTCTCACCATCAATGATTTGGGTCATTAAGGTGGTTGGGAGCGGAGCCACAGGTACGACATTGATTACATAAATCACTGAAGAGATGGGAAGGGTAGCTGAAGGTGCCTCGGGGGTAAGGCGAGTTTCAATAGCTAAGACCTGTTGAGAGGTCACAGCCAGAGACATGGGTATCCCCTTTTTGGCTTTCTTGGCCCTCGATGGAGAACCAAGAGTGGGCTGAAAAGAAGGAGGACGTTTGGAAGAAAGGGTGGTGGTGGTTGGGATAGACTTCGGGGCGTTTTCCTTACTCTTTACCACCTGAGAAGGAAAAATTAAATAAAGAGGCTGCACAATAGCAGAGAGTGCAATGCCTTCTTTTCTCAGCTTATGATCTAGAATCCTAGATCTAAGCTTACTGATAGGAAGATTACCTTCCTTGGAGTATTTGTCGCCAAAGATCTTGGCGAACACTATGGAGAGAAACCTGGCGTTTGGTACTACCTTCTCCCTCTGGTGCTTGTTCAGCTTCAATGCCAGGCCCTCGAAGATCATAACCGCGTAGTTGTTTGAATGCTGGCGTATAACAAAAATGCCGATGTTGAGCGCGACCCTTGAGGCTTGATCTTTACCGCTAGTCTTGCCTCCCATACACTGAATGAAGTGGGAGAACAAGTACTGCCACACTACAGACATGTGGTTCTTCTCGATCTTCGACAGCGATTTGAGGAGTTCGTTAGAGTCTTTCTTCGTTAGCCAGGCATAACCAATATCATCAAGGCAAGCGATGATGATTTCAATCGAAGGATCACTGACGAAGGGACCCTTGGGAAAGTGAAGGGCGTGCCTTAGCGTGGCAACACCAAAGCTGACGGTCATTTGGTTAAAGGTGAAGGAGATCTTCTCCACCTGTTGACCATGCCTGTCAGTGTCTCGAACGCATTCAGCAGTTAGCTATCACTACTGAAGGACTTCCTTCACCATGACAGGTTCATGGGTGAGAGCAAAGGAGATGAGCATAGAGTGAGTCCCAATTCCAAGGAAACCTTCATTCAGACCTGTTTGTATGTTGAATCTGGAAGAATTTATGTCTGATCCTTGTACCTCTTCCTCAGAAGAGGATATTACAAATGTTCTATCATGATAATATGTTTCAACCAATTCATATTCGGATAGAAGATCATCTATGAGTGTACTAAGAGAATGGTCAAGTGCCTCAGAGTCTTGTGCACCTAGAGCTTGCTCTGAACAAGCTTGGGAAATATCTAGTGTAGAGGAAACATATTCCTCTATGTGGGCAAGTGTCGAGGCATGGGGAGACATACAACTTATCTTTTCAAAAGTCTCATCCTTTTGAGAGGATGAGCCATGCAGTGGGGTTTCCCTTTGGTTATACAGACTAGAGACATATGTGACCTCTGGATGGATAGGTAGGTTAGCGTTCGAGGTGTGCAACTCTGTTTCAATAGTCCCTGTTGCTCGACCAACTGGACTAGATGACTCGCTCGCACTGGGGGTGGGGGATGGAAAATAAATGTGTTTATTTTGCACCACTCGCTCTTGCTCTTGCACCCCCTCTCCCTCTGTTCTCTTTGCCTMCTTACTGTCTTCTTCTTCTTCCTCTCCCTCATTATTCATAGCTTCATTGTTCTTCATCTCTCTCTTCTTTTTTTTCTTTTTTCTCTCTCTCTTCTCTCTTTCTCTCTTTTCTCCCTCTTGATTTTTTCTCTCTTAGCTTCTTCTCTTTTGTTTCTTTTCTTTTCTTCCTTCTCCCTCTGTCTTTTCTCTTTTTTTCGCTTATCTCTCTCAATCCTCTCAACATCTTCTGCAACGAGTGTCTACCTCTTAGCCTCTGTACCCACATTCTATTGTTCTTCATCAACAGTGGCTTCTTCTCATATGCGTGTAGGGGTTTGAATCACTGGTTCTGGTGATTCGAGCACACGTCTATACTCTCTATTCACTTCCTTGGTCTTGATGTATGTCATCAGCTTCTCTGACAGTTGCCTCTAACATGGATACCCATCTTTGTGCATTTTTTGGACAGAACATGGAAAGCACATTCACGAGGTGCCATTGGGCCTGAAGTGCAAGGGATCTCACTTTCATTGAGACCTGGCATGAGGAGCAGGCTTAGGAATCCTGGAAACAACAATGCAAGCAGATCTTTTCCATTGGACTTGTCCAGATTTTTCTTGGCAACAATTCCCCAGAATTCTGTGTAGAGGATGAGTCGCCTAATGGCAGGACAAGTAGATGCCGTATATCAATTGGAGCATGTTTGTACTAGACATGTCCATACTCCCAATCTTACCAGTTAGGGCTCTATCAACCGAAGTGAATAGGACATTCCACATTGGTGGTAGGAATTAGCGCTTAAACTAAGATCGGTAGTGTTGATCCCAGATCTCTCAATAACATTAATAATTAGGTTAAGAATAACCAAATTATAGTGTTTGGATGAATAAAATGATGAACACTCAAGAACAATGTATGAACATTCATTTATTCCAATGATTGTGAAAAATGCAGAAAAGAATCTTAAATTACAACAGGTCTAATCACCTATTTATACTAGTAATCTGTCTAAGAAGATAACTATCTAGTGAGACTATTTAGCTAATGTTCTACTAACAGATAAAGCTTATCTAAAACATGGATAAACATTAAAGCAAGATAAACTTTGTTGAATCCAGCTGTTGATTGTTCATCTCCACCTCTCTTCCATGGGGTATGAGTTCAACCATACCTTCATATCTTCATTGCTAGCTTCTGGTTGAACTGGAGAAGGAAACTCCAAGTGTTAATACCCAGAGGGGTTATGAAGATGCACTTTCCATCGCATCTCTGGTCAGTTCATCGACCTTTGGTTGTTCTTCAGACTTAGTCATTTTTCCTTGAAGTCTTCCATCGGCCTTCTAGTTCTTCATCACTTGTTTGTCTTATTTACTTCATGCATAATACTTATGGGGTCTAACAATCTCCCCCTAAGTAAAGAAAGAACAAACGCTAACTAATCTAGGAACATTCAAAGTATAAGTGAAGAACAAAAGCTATTCTAAAGAAAAGCATCTTTTGCCAAATTTTCATTGAAACAAACTGAGGAATTCTTACAACGATGAAATGAAATAAATTGCAAGACAAAACATAAGACTACATTCAAGGTCTCCCTTGTGATATATCCCAAAAGCGCATAAGTAGTCCTTTGTATTGGACGACTATAGATATCTCATGAATCAGTGTCTGTCCATCGCCTATCGTCACATGAGGTCTGCCCAACCTGTCTCTGATGGCTTTCTGAAACCATTCAAGTGTTTCATTTGAGCACTTGAAGGGCTCAATCAACCTAAAAAATTTCGTCGTGCCAAACTCATTTTTATATACCAGACCCAGTTCTGGTTGAGAAAGGACAAAGGCAGACCTCTTTTCCTGCAGGCCAGGAAAGTCTTCATCAGGTGGAGTGTAGGAAAGTCTGTCAATGCCAAGCCGAAGAGCAATTTCAAAGTCACTCTTCGCTTGATGCTTCACCAAGGTCTCCATTGTCTGCACGATCGCTCTGTTTGCCATCCCATATCATATACCCTGATCCTGTCGCTGAGTCGTGTATGCGTAAAGCTCGATCAAATCATAGGGATTGAGATTGATCAAGTCATTGCCATTAAAGACGCTGACCTGACCGTGGGCTCGCTCCACTATGTACTTGATATACTTGATGGCTCTGTTGGCGAAGGTCCTCATCTTGATGTCCATGACCAACCTTATTCCATCGTTTAAAAAGACAGCCCATGGTGGTTGGGTAGTCTGTCTAACAAACCTATGGTGTAGGAGGTTCATTGATTATGGTGAAAGAATTAGAGGATTGAGAGTCAAACCTTCATCACGATCATGATACAGATATTGATGGATGTTTTCCATCATGATTGGCTCCCTTGGTGGCACCTCTGGACGTCTCCTGAGCAACTCCATGTTTGTGATGATTTCATTAATGACCCCTTGAGGAGGGTGCCTCGATGAAGATGGAACATCCGATTGCACCTAGGTTTGTTGGGTTGTTGGTTGTGTTTGGGCTAAGGGTTGAGAGTGGGTTGGTGATGGAAAGGTTTGGGTTAGCTCTGGTTCATTGGGCTCAGGTGGGGTGATTTCTGGTTCAAGAGGTTGTGTTTGAGTGGTTTCTGGTTCATCGGGTTGTGTTTGGGTTGGAGGTTGTTGTGGTGATGATGGTTGAGTGCTTGTAGGTTAAGGTTGTGTGGGTAAGGAGGTGAAGGTTTCTGTGGTGCGTGGTGTTGGCGAAGGGGTTAATCGTAGATAGGGAGTTGGTGATGGGGTGAAGGGTAGGTTGGTTGTTGGTGGTGTGGATGGTTCTATATCGGTCGATGAGCTCAACTCGATGGGTTCTTGGGTGGTGGCTAGGGGAACATGTACATTATGTACATCTTCAAAGGGTTGAGCCTCTTGTTCCCTTTGCTTGGGTTCCTTGGTTTGAGGGTGATGGTTGGTTTTGAGTTTGAGGTAAGGGTGGTGGTGCAGCGGATTACACATGTTGAGCAGTTGCAGCCTAGTTCTCCCCTTCATGAGGTCCAAGACCTTGATCATCGGGGTCTGGGTCCTCATGTCGTGGCCTTTTGTGCGGGTGGCTGCTGGAGCATGATGCTCTGCTCCTCTTCTTCTTTTTCTCTTTCCTGAAGGACGCATGATACGCCTTCAGGACCTGTTGTCTTCGACTCTCCTCCATTGAGTGAAGGAGAGAGTTGGTGCATGCTTGTTGATCGGCAAGGCTCTGGGATAGAGCCTTGGTTTGTTGTGTAGCACGATGAATGAATTTTGAACTTATCTCATTGAAGGATGAGATAAGTGCCTTCGACAAGGCCCTTAGATCGGCCCTGGTGGTGAACTTCATTGTGGATGATGAGGCAGGTAGGGGCATGGAGGTGGAAGTGGATGTGGATGGAGGAATAGGAAGGTTGGTGATGATGTTCCTCACTTCTGAAGTGAAGGAAGAGAAGGCTTGATCAAAAGATGTGACTGCAGAGGGGGTGGGGGAGGAGGTGGTTGGGGTATGTGGGCTAATATGGTGGCTGGGAGGGAGGTGAGGGTGTTTTGGATAGTAGTCATTTGATTAGAGAGGGTGGCGAGGGTTTCATCGATTGATGATGTTGGGGGTGGGGTTGGTTGAGGGATTTGGGAGATTATGGTGGCTGGAAGGGTCTTGAGGGTATGATGGATGGTGTTTATCTGGGTGGTGATGGAGGCTAAGGTCTCATCGGTCCCAGTTGCCTGGGCCGTGAGGGTGGCGATGGAGTTCATCAAGAGTTGGTTTCTTTAAGTGGCAAAGGCGTAGGAGGTGTTATGGTGTTGGGTGATGGTTTGTTGCAGCATTTAGAGACGGGGTGTGTTGTCTCGGGTTTGGGTTTCGAGGGTTGTAAGGGACTGTCGAAGGGGGGTTTTCAACAATCCCTTGTATGATGAGTTTTAGGTCTTCCAAGGACCGCTGAATCGAGTCTGCAAAGGCTTGGAACTCAGCCTTTGTGACCAGATCAGCCACATGGGTAACCCCTACAGCAACGGATGCTGCAGGTTGAGCCTCAGCTCCAGAGGCGCTCTCAATGCCTCGTGGAAAGGTAGGCATTGAAGGACTTCCACCAAGTCCTCGATAGCCCTTTAGTGATGAGCTATCTCTTGATGTTACTACATGTTCTTCTTCTTCCTCGGGTTCCGTTGCTGGGTAAGAGAAGTAAGTGTGTTTCCCCTTCGCTAGATCAAGTATCGAAGGGGTGGGTTGTGCACGAATAGGAGATCGCTCTGAACGATCTTGAGGATCAACAATGCTAGAAGCAACACATGTTTCTGGGTGTGTGAAGGGTGGTGGCAAGCCATGAGGCAAAGTGGCTCTTATTTCTTCATCGCCTCTTTATTGAGAGAGGGAGGATTGTGGTGAGGTTCCTCGGCTTCATCATCTCCAGAGGCCAAAAGAGTGGCCTCTGGATGGCTAGCTGGGTGAGGGATTGGACTGGGTCGTCCATGTTTAATACCCCTTTGGCTTTGATCGCCAGGGGTAGTAGTGGTGGTTGCCCTCTGGGTAGTGGGGATGGGAATTGTATGTGAATGGTCGGGGGATGCACGAGAAGTGACATCATCATCATCTTCATCATCCGATGAAGACGACTCCTGTGCTCCGTCGTTGGTGTTTGGGGACGGCTCTAAGTGCTCTAGGGTAGCTGCCCTCGGTTCTTGGGACAGCAGAGAGCGTTCATAGGCCTGGCTTATCTCAGACATTGCTGGTATGACGCTGAGCATGGCTCGTGAGACTGTCCTCTCCATAGTGTAGCCTTCCTTGGCGATCGTTGGTCGATGGCCGTTCATCAGAAACTACGGAGTGTACGGTTCATTGGCCGAGAGATCGTGTCTCCTCATTGCGTCTTTAATGAAGAGAGCGAGGAACCTTGGGAAGAGAACAGAAGTCAAGGGCTTTCCTTCAGCCTTGTGCTTACATTTCTTGACTACCACTGCATGGATCTCATTGTAGATGAGGAAAGCATAGTCCAGCGATAGGTTGAAGAAGAGGCCGTACATAATCGTCATGATGTTGATGTTGCCTTGATCCATCGACTCCAGTTTGCATGTGAGCGCTCTGTTCAATATGGAAAAGAACCTGTTCCACATTGGGGGCAAGAATTGCCTCTTGAAGTCAGAGGCGTTGCGTAGGTCACGATTGTAACCTAGCACTCTGATGAAGCGGAGGATGTCGGAACTTGTGGGTATCTCAGCTTATTGATCGATGCCAAGTTTTTGGCGAGTAGGAATGCAAAGGATTTTTGACACCTTTGCTCGTGAGATCTTGATGGAGCAAACCATGTCGTTTGGGGCATCTATGTCCTCCATGATTCCACGGCTTTGTGGGTAGAATTCACAAGTCTGCCAGTATTGTTGGACGTACTTGAGAGGTACGTCATTGTTAGTTAAAGTCAAGGCTGGATGGAGAATACAGTTTTGGAAAAACTCGGTCATGATTGCAAATATGTCTTCAAACAGGTTAGTTCGAAGGTCAATGGTGTGGTTGTTTGGCATGATATGGAGGTATACCAGTGCTCGGCTGTCAACGCCGGTTGATTGCACATGGTTGTCGTTATTGTTTTATTCGTGGGAGGCTGAAGAGGCCATTGTAGTTTGAAGTTGCAGGTTTTGCGTTTAGTTTCTCTTAAGGTGATTATACGTTGAGAGCATAAAGAAGAAATGGTTTAGAGAAGATGAGTATATATAGGAGGAGGAGGGGAAATGGCGTTTGAGAAAAATAATATTAAAAGAGTCTTAAATTACAATAGGCCGAATCACCTATTTATACTAGTAATCAATCTAAGAAGATAACTATCTAGTGAGACTATTTAGCTAATCTTCTACTAACAGATAAAGCTTATCTAAAACATAGATAAACATTAAAGCAAGATAAACTTTGTAGAATCCAGCTGTTGATTGGTCATCTCCAGCTGTCTTCCATGGGGTATGAGTTCAACCTTTTCTTTATATCTTCATTGCTAGCTTCTGGTTGAACTGGTGAAGGAAACTCCAAGTGTTAGTACCTAGAGTGGTTATGAAGATGCACTTCCCATCGCATCTCTGGTCAGTTCATCGACCCTCTGGTTGTTCTTCAGACTTAGTCATTTTTCCTTGAAGTCTTCCATCGGCCTTCTGGTTCTTCGTCACTTGTTTGTCTTCATTACCTCATGCATAATACTTATGGGGTCTAACAGGTAGTTTCCTATTTAATGTACCCAAGAAACCTCAAAAATCCCATGATTTCATCGCTGGTTGTTAAAGGGGGATACTCAGGAAGGCCTATGTCTGTTTTGGTGGGTATTTGAAGAACGAAGGAGAAGAGTGACCTAGAGATTCTCAGTTGGCAGTATTATTTAGACTCTAGTACGTAGATTTCACTAATAATTCCTCTTTATTTTTATAAGAATTCACATGATTGCCAGAATTCTTGAAGGAATCTTTCTGGATATCCTTCATCGACATTGGTTTGGGTTGGTTTCATGATTGTTGGGTTTGAGGGGTAGTGGTATGACATGAAGGTTCATCCCCTCAATCGATCTTAGGGTTGAGGTTTTGGTTTGGGAGTTGTTTGATTCTGAGTCTGTTGACATTGTTCAAAAGAAAATTAGAAATTGGAGTAGAAGAAAGTTTAGAGTTGAGAGTTGCAAGTTCTTACTTTGGAGAAGATGAAGTTCTTGAAGTAATTAGTTCTTCGAAGCAACAGAGAGTATTTGAGAATTTTAAAAGCGTAAAAGAAAAATAGGAATTTTGAATCCTTTAAATAGGAAAAAATCAAAGCACTTGAGTGTAGTAATAACCTAAACGGCGGTTATGGAATGGTTTTCTTGGCAGAACAAGTGGGGAGATGCCACATGGCCTGACAGTTGCAGGTTACAGCACACATCTGTGCCTCCCAAAAAGGAAAATTTTGGGTTACAGGACTGTCACCTTCCAAAGATAACTGACTTTCCATTTTTATTTAAAGAGAGAATAAAATACAAGTGTTTTGTCAACCAGAGATTTTGATGTACAGTTGAATTCCTCTTGACACTTAGTATTTCTAAAGATTTTTTTAAATCTTGCACTCTGTTTAAGAAAGATACAGAGTTACCAAATTTTAGGGACAGAGGCTCTGTATAGTATATGTTGAGGCTCTATATGTGCTATACATAGGCTTTAGTCCTTGAAATTAAGTAAACTACAAAATCAAAAAGGTTTTGAAACCAGATTAGGTTTTATTAGCTTAAAACAATTGAAGATTGAGATAGATAACATACCTTTTGAGCGACACAAAGGCTCACAGTTGGACTATTCAGATTCGACGCCTTCATGAACAAACTTGATAGAGCATAGGATCTGCATAGTACATGCAGAGGCTCTGTATCTTGGAATTCCAATTCTCCCCCTTGGATAATGTGTTATATTATCCACCCCTTAACCTATTATTGGATCACAAAATGATAAGAAATGCACGAACACTAGTTCAAGGTATAGAGGCTCTATATGACAATACTTGAGGACAAACATAATTTGGACTAAGAGGCTCTTCATAGTATATGCAGAACCTCTTTATGATGGACTTAGAAAAATAATAAAATAGATGTATGCTAATCTTGAGTGTAGAAGCTCTATATTATGCATACAGAGGCTCTGACGAATCATTGCAAATTGAGCATACCCAACTTGCTAATCAAGAAATTGAATCTATTTTCATCAAGAGCTTTAGTGAATATATCAACAAGCTGGAAATGTGTAGAAACAAAGAACAACTTAATCGTACGTTTTTCCACATGCTTTGTGATGAAGTGGTAGCGAACATCAATGTGCTTGGTCTTGGAATGTTGCACAGGGTTTGCACTTTCTGAGTCACACAGAATAGGGATCTTATCAAACTCAATACCAAATTCTTTAAGTTGAGTATTATTCCATATGAGTTGGGAGCAGTAGCCTGTTGGGGCTACGTACTCTACTTCTGCAGTGGACTTTTTCACACGTGATTCTGCTTTTTGGATGTCAAAGACACCAACTTATTTCCAACAACTTGACATCTCCCAGATGTGCTCTTCCTTATCGAGCTTACACACTGCATGTTCAGAATATCTTTATGCAAATAAATCGAAGCCAGAATGTTTAGGAAACCAGAGACCCAAAAATAGAGTCCCTTTGAGATATCTAAAGATTCTTTTCACCGTAGAAAGATGAGATAGGATTAGCTTGGAATCTAGAACACAAGCACGTGGAAAAAATGATGTTCGTTCTACTAGCCATGATGTACATAAGTCACCTAATCATTCCACGATAAGTCTTGACATACATTGGTTTTCCAGATGGATCTGTGTCATGCTTGGTACCCGTGGCAATTGGTGTCCTCATTGTCGATGAGTTATGAAGTTGGTACTTCTTCAAGATGTCAAAGACATATTTATCTTGATTAATGAAGATACCTTCCTCTGTTTGTTTTACTTGGCGACCGAGGAAGAATGTTAATTATCCCATCATGCTCATTTTCAAACTCATTCTTCATCAACGCAGAGAACTCGTCATAGTAGCTCTAGTTCATTGAACCGAACATAATATCGTCTATGTAAATTTGCACTAGGAGCATCTCAATTTTATACCTTTTGATGAACAAGGTTGTGTCGATTTTACCCTTCTCAAAATCATTAGATATTAGAAAGGACAAGAGTCATAATTACCATGCTCTGGTTGCTTGTTTGAGCCCATATAGAGCTTTGTCCAGATAATAGACGTACTCTGGGAGTATGGAGCTCTCGAACCCAGGAGGTTGCTGTACATAAACTTCCTCTTTCAGCTTACCATTCAAAAATCATGACTTAACGTCCATTTGATAGACACATAATCCTTTATGTGCAGAGAAGACCAAGAATAAGCGTATAGCTTCTAGCCTTGCTACTGGTGCAAAGGTCTTGTTATAGTTTATGCCTTCTTAGCATTAGTCTTTGGCAACTAACCTGACCTTGTTTCTTATAACAATGTCATCCTCATCCTTTTTGTTCTTGAAGGCCCACTTAGTGCCAATAGCAAGTTTATCTTTTGGTAAAGGAACAAGAGTCCATATCTTATTTCTTTCAAATTGTAGAAGCTCGTTTTTGCATGGCATCGACCTATCTTGGGTCTTTTAGTGCTTCGTGGATTTTCTTTGGCTCTACCATGCTTAGAAAGTTCACGAATAAACATTCATTTGCAGTGGAACCTCTTGTCTTGACACCTTATGAAGGATTACCAATAATTTTGTGTGAGGGACGGTCTTTAGTCCATCTTGTCATAAGAGGGTGAACTGAAGGTGGTGTTCTAAAATCCTGCTCAATTGGGATGTTTGGCAATACGTCCCTTATCAATGTTAATGGCTCTGTTTGCTCCCCCTTGGATTGTGGTTCAGAGGACTAGGTTCAGAAATAGATTTGGTATTCTCTGGCTTTAAGGGACTGGGCTCTGATGCAGAGTTGTGAGACTCTGGTTCTTGATGTGCGAGAACACAAGTGGGAGTAGAGGCGTCATAAGGGCTAGAGATAGATGTATTAAAGGTTGTGGCTTTCCTTGAATGCGTACAGAGGCTGTTAGGACCTGTAGATTCAGCTTGGTATTTAATCACTTACTCTGGATGAACTCTTAGAACGATTACAGTGCAACGGAAACAATTATATGAACAAAACAGAGTAATGGATTAAGAACACACAGTAGAATGAAGATGAAGAACACGAAAGAATAGCTTCAAATAATTTTCAATTCTATTGAAAATATTGACAATTACAATACGAGAAGCACACTGAATTACAAAGGCCTAAGCTGCTATTWATACTAGTTCCTAACGGCTTTTCTGACATGACCTAGACAAGTGAAATGATCTAAGTCGTTCAAATAAAGCAGATTACAAACAAAGTCACGTGATAAGCACAAGCAGCTAACTAACCTAAGTAAAACAGTAAAGAAGTTCTTCACAGAAGATAATAATGCAGATCCTCTGTGAGCCATCCCAAAGGCTCTGCTGGATGTGACTTGTAAGCTCTTGATGCCAGAGGATCAGTTTCCAGAACCTCTATGAGAGACAACAGAGGTACTGTCATTCTCGACTTGTATGCTTTTGATCACAGAGGACAAGTTTCCAGAACCTCTGTGATGGACAACAGAGGTTCTGTCACTTTTGACTTGTACGTTTGAGCACCTTCTAATGTTAGTCCTCTGTGGTCTTCTTTGGTAGAACTCTTCTGTCAACACTTGCAGTAGTACTTTTTCATACTTTTACATTAAATGAAATATGAGCGCTAACAATCTCCCCCTAAGTATGAAAAAGTAAAAATTGACAATTTAATGCAAGAAATGACTTAATTGAAAGAAATTACAAAAGGAGATAAAATTCATCCTCTGAAAAAGAATTACATAAAGAAAGAATTACAAAAAATGTGTTACATAAGCCAATGCTATTATAGAAGTTTATCCAACCGCAGAGTCTATATAGTCGTCTACTAAATATAGCATGTCAGTCTTGATGGTTCTGTAGACATTGAAGATCCATTCTCTGAAGTTGACTTGAATCTTGATAGGTTCCAAAATGCCAGACACTTCGCCCATCCTTAGATGCCCTTTTTCACTCCTGCCAGCGCTCTTTTGAAAATCCACTCAAGAGTCTCTGTGGAGTACTTGTTTGCTTCATTCGGATCAAAGAACCTTAGGATGTCATCTTTGTCCAAGAACACAAACCCAAAAATGGGGTTGCGAACAATGGAGTTRGGATGACACCTAAGTATCCATCCTGGCCTGTTGTTTGGAGGGGTGATCTTAAGATCTGACTGGGCTAACCTCATTGCTATCTCGAAGTCCTTCTGGCTATAGAACTTGACTTATGCGTGCATGACCTCGATAAGCCTTTTAAGGACCTCCTCTCCATGTATTTGTTGAGAATTTTATGCAAGAAGATCAAATCAAATACACAGAGGTTGTGGAGGTCAGCATCTATGAATGTGTACAGGTTGTCGTCATCCCTCTTCACGACGTATTGAGCATAGAGCACCGTCCTCTTTAGTAGGGTCCTTGGAGAAATAGTTTCAAGAGACACAATGACGTGCTCTGAGATCACTTGCTCGCGTGGCCTAGTGAGCCTAGAGAACTGGAACTTGGCAGCGGTAGAAGGAATACCTGTGCGCTCTGGATCATAGGGGGGGCTCTGTGTCTACTGCAAAGTATCTCCACAACAGAATCTCTTCCACAGTAGAAGCAGGCTCTGTGCGAACTTGTTGCACGGGAATCTTGCTCATTGATTCAAATATTTCAAATACCCTTCCGACTGTGGCGGACTCTAGCACTTTGGCTTCTTCTTCTTCAAGAATTGGCTTCTGGGTGGACCCCTCTGCAAGGATAAGTTCAACAGTTCCTTGCATAGCGTCGAACGTACCCGTGGACGTTTCTTCTTGGACTTGTGGGAATTTTGTTGAAGGGCCTTCTCCTGCTATGTGGATGGGGCCTCTGCCTCTTCTTGCTTGAGCCTCTGCCAGACACTCCTTTAAAGCTTGAACGAGCGCAGGGTCGCTGTACTCCTCTTCATTTATTTCTTGTGGAGTCTCTGGGCTTGGCGACCCCTTCTGTGGTGACTCATCCATAGCTTTGCCTTTGCCTTTGCCTTTGCCTTTGCCTTTAGGCTCTGGTGCCTTTTCTTTGCCTTTTGAGAACAAGGCAGCTGTAGAGTCCACTATCTTGACGCCTTTGGCAGAAGTCTTCTTTGGCTCATCTTTCTTCTCAGCCTCCTTCTCCCCCTCATGACGATCATGGTCATCATCTCCTTGATCGTCATGGTGTTTGGTGGCTTCTACCTTCCATGTTTCCAGGGGAGCCTTCTCCAATCTCTTCAAAATCTTGGTGGCCGCCTTCTTCATTTTCTTAATGACCTCTTCTGCAAGCACAGAGGTGTGGCTTATGTTTATCTCTGTCGACCACTTCAACTTGGAGACGCTTCGATAGATTTCGCTTCTAAGGAGGTCTCCCTCTTTCACGAGTTGGGAAGTGCAGTCTCTGATCGCCGTGTTCGAAGCTCGGGCCTCTTTAAGGATTTGGTCTGTATGTTTGCGCACGATGTCTCCCAGAGCTTCAACCATCGCATCTAGCTCTCTGCAAGTGGCTAGATGGTTGATATTGGCCCTGGATGACTTGGTATCCACGCCATAAGTGACTGCAGAAGCGAACATTTGCTTGATTTCGTCTTTGAATTTGGAGTAGTCTGTATAGCCCGCAGAGACGAAATCAGCGGCAAACTGGGCGGCCAACTCTGATAGTTATGTCTTCAACGTCTGGATGGAGGAGGGGTTGAGCGAGAGAGCATTGAATGCCTCTGCCAGATCATCCTTCTGTAGGACAGAGCTCTGAAGGGTTGAGAGTGTTGTCTTGAGTTCTGCCGTTGTTGAGCTCATCCCCTTCAGAGCCTCTGTGATTGGGGCAAGGTCTTCTGTCATCGAGCGTGAGATGAACAAGCTTTTCAACTCGTCCATCTTTTGGAATACCGCTGTGGCGAAGGTTTGAAGCTCCCCCTTCGTCACGTAGGCATCCTGGGTACCTAGATCACCAACACATGGTGGCCTAGTAGCCTCGGAGCATGAGGCACCCTCAGCGACTGGTTTTTTGTAGTCTGCCCGGGGACTTCCACCAGATCCTCGGACTTCTTTGTGAGGAGAGCCTACCGGTGTTCTGTTGATATCGTTCCTTTTAGGTTCAGAGCCTAACATGGCAGAGGGATCAAGTGTGGACAATGGGCGTTCTAGACCCTCTGTCGCGGTGACTCTCACATGTGCCTCTGAAGCACATTCTGGTTGGTCACTCAAGAGTGGAGAGGCAACAGATGCCTCTCTGGGATGTGGCGAGTCCTTGGGCGATGGGACTCTTGTATTAAAACCTTCATCCTTTTGAGAGGATGTAGGARTAGWAKGTGGTTGCCCRGCTGTGCGATCGACAGAGGACTGAAGAATGTCCTCTGCGAGGTTAGGTTGGGTTGGGATTGGTGTGTGCACGCCTTGTTCAATAGGGGATCCCTCTAGAACAGGACCCCTAGAAGTGTGGGTAGCACAGGGAGGAGGGCTAGGATGTGTACCTGAGGTATCTTTTTCTCCCTCTCCTAACTCCACTTCTTCTTCTTCTTCGTCTAAGACAACTCTGTCCCCAACACTGTCACGTCGATTGGCGCTTTGAACTCCTGTTGGAGGTTGAAAATGACATCGTGGATCTGTGCTGTTGGGGACTCCTCTTGTACGACCTTGCGCAACCTTCTGCGCTTGGGAGTAGTAGCCTCTGCGGGGCTTTCTTCGATTGCCGCCTCTGTGACCACAACCTCTGTCGGTTGGGACTTCTTGGTTTTCTTCTTTTTAGGTTTCTACAGAGGACTACTTGGGCCCTCTTCTTCTGCAGGCCTCTTTTTCTCCTTCTTCTTCACAAAAGAGTCGGCACCCTTCTGTGTCTTCTTGATCTTCTTAGGTGGGGGACTTGGGATTCTAGGACCAGCCTCACTCACCTTACCAGCCACTTCTGGCTCCTCCTTTCGTCCCTCAACCCTCATTTTTCCAATTTTCTCACCTAATGGGATTCCTATGCGTGGTGGGGTCTCAGGGACCGGCTCTGGCCTCCTGAATCCACGTCTGTAGGCCTTCCTATCTTCGTGACTAAGGAACCTGAGCATGGCTTTTGATAAGGGTCTGGGGCTTCTGTACCCTTGCTCATGCTCAGTTGGGTGGAATTCTTTGAACGGGTACAGCCTTGCGTTGGGCTCCACAGAAGGTTACTTTGCTGCTAACAGATCTCCAAAGATAAGACCAAGGAACCATTATAGAATTAAGTTTGGTTGGTTCATGTCTTCCTTGGCCTTCTTCTGCGCTTTGACCTTGGACTTTTCTCCCCTTTGAGTTGCGCATTTCTTCTTGATTAATCCAACCATATCCTCGAATATTAGTTGTGCGTAATCCAAAGGTAGGTTGAAGTAGATGCCATACACGATTGAAAGCATAGCTTGAGACGTTTGGTCGCGGCTTCCAACCTTCCCTATTAGGCAGCAGTTCACGATCGAGAACAGGGTATTCCAGATAGGGGGTAGTCCTTTGCGCTTGAACTGAGTCCGTTTGACGATTGGTGTCGCATAGGAATGTGTTGGTCACGGTTCCAGCATCTTCCTAAATCGAAATGTGGCACTGGCTGCTACGCTATAAAGGAAATAAGGTTGCACCTTCACCAAGGCAATTTCTTTTGGTGTAGTGGGTAAGCGCTTGATCCTAACAATTGGTATCAGAGCAGGTCACGGGTTCGAATCCCATGGTGTGCATAATATGCAAGGAGTGCATAATTATGAGAAAGGCATGTTACGCGGCCATTGACTTCTAGCGAAGCTCTTATTAGTACCGGCAGATGCTGGGGGGGGGGATTGTTGGTCAGGGTTCCAGCATCTTCCTAAATCGAAATGTGGCGCTGGCTGCTATGCTATAAAGGAAATAAGGTTGCGCCTTCACCAAGGCAATTGCTTTTGGTGTAGTGGGTAAGCGCTTGATCCTAACAGAATGAAATTCAAGAAATTGAATCAATTCCTCGTCAGTGGGGGTTGCAGCAAATTCATCCAATTTTAGATCTTCCAGTTTAGGTAAGTGCAGGGCAGTTCGCAATATGTCCACATTCAATTCCAAAGGTACCAATGATTTATTGGTAGGGTGA
>NC_037538.1:18260362-18265859 GCF_001531365.2 Cynara cardunculus var. scolymus
GCTGAAGGTTCTTTGGTGTGAGTGTTGTCTTCTTGAAGTATTGTTTGTCTCTGAGATTTACAAAGCAAGTTCCTCAGCGATCACTGAACATACTCAGTGTMTGATCGCTGGAACTGAAAATACAGAAACAAAATTACATCGATAGATTAAAAGGGATTATCATCAAATCACTGAGAGAGAGGATCAACAACAACCTTGAAAACCTCTCATAGGTTTCTTCTAAACTCTCTCCATCCTTGGCCTTGAAATCCTCATAACTTATAATACAGTTTATTATCTTCAACTAAGATCCCACTTTTGAACCCATCATCATCATCTCTATCTGATCCTACATACTTTTACCTAATTCTTTGAAACTATCAATACTTGTGTTAATATCATTTGTAATCCCCTACATTAGAACTGACTTACACAAAATTTCACCTCGTGCTCTTTTTCTCTCAAGTGCAGTATACTTTGACTTTTCTTTCGGCTTAATTATAACAGACATATTTCTTTCTGGTACCGTTGGCATTTCTTGTAGAAAAATCTTTGGACCTTCAATCAAAGACTCCATTAACTCATCACTCAGGTCATGTCTTGCAATAAAATCCAAAAATCTGTCTCTCCAATGAGGGTAGTCACCTCTAAACAAACCGATGGTTTTGTGTCTTAACCAATCGCCATCGTTTCTCTTGAAGACATGGTTACAGAATGACTAATTGATCTTTTTTACAGTTCAAAACTCAAAATATAGAATACCTCTCACAACTAAGAGAATATTGCTTGAAACTTGAAGAAAATCACTTAACACAAAAATCTCTTGTCATAGAAACCACTTGATACAAATATCGCTTGATACAGATAACGCTCGATACATATATCGGTTGATACCTAAATCGCTTGAAACGGAAATCGCTTGATACTTGAGCAATAACTTCAAATATCACTTGAACACTGGGTGATATACTCAAATATCGGATATACTTCAACAAAAACTTCAACTTTCAGAAATCGCTGGACTTAAGCGATGTTACCAAAAACCGCTTAATAAGTGAACGATATCTTTAAAAATCGAAAAGATTTAACAGAAACTTCGACGAGTGATATTCTTCACAAATATCGCTCAAAGCAATCTTCAACTAGTGATATACTTAGATCTAACAAAAACTTGAACAATTTCGGAAAAAAAACCACAAAACTCAAAAATTGCTTCTAAAACCAATATGATTTGCTTGAAAATTCATTCTAAACAAGTTTTATGAACACAATCTTGTCAAAAACAGATCAAAACCAGTCAATTTGATCAAAATCGAACAAAACCAATCAAGAAC
Organism: Cynara cardunculus var. scolymus; assembly: GCF_001531365.2. Taxonomy (NCBI): domain Eukaryota; kingdom Viridiplantae; phylum Streptophyta; class Magnoliopsida; order Asterales; family Asteraceae; genus Cynara; species Cynara cardunculus. The sequence continues at coordinate 18,261,676 of NC_037538.1, forward strand.
TCTGTAAATTTTAGAACATAAAAAATCCAAATTGAACTTTGATTTCTTGCAAATTGATTGAATTAAACACAAAGATTCAATCACAAAGTGTTTCTAATCAAACCCCAATCAAAATCCAGTTCAAAAACATCAAGAATATGATCTTGAGATTGAAAAATTCAGAGAGAAAAGTTCGATCAAAAAAATTCAAAAATCCTTCAAGAAATCCATCAAATCTTGTTCAAAATCTAATCTTAGTTGATGTAATCTGCTTTGATATCAATTGTAAATCTAGATTAATCATTAAACAACATATTCATAAGAATTTAAGATTGATCAACAATGGGGTATTCAAGATATGTAGAGAGAGAAAATGTACTTTGCACAAACTTCAAAGATTACAAATGTGAAAATCTCTAAAAAGGTTATAAAGAAACTAAAAGAACTATCTATTTATACCCAAAGGGTATTTTACAAGGAAAACTTGAATGCAACATAAAAACTTGAACTTAACAAAATTGATTCACAATTTCAAATTTGATCGTTTGATTGATGAACAATCAATTTGCTCTGATACCAATTATAAAATTACAGTTCTCTCAAATTGTGAATAGATGTAAGAGAATTAGAGTAGAGGAAGATGAATATTCCTTGGGTTATGAAGATTTCATAAATAGCTATGAATATTCAAGAACAATTTGTAGCCATCGTCATTTTCATTGATATTTGTGAGAAAAGCTTTGATTACAATTCATATATTCAAAGGGAATTACACACAGTTAGGTGGCATTTGTTTTTTAAGAGGTGCTGAAGTCTGAAGTCTGAAGTCTAAATTCACTTCTGAATTTTAAGAGGTGGTGCTGAAGTATGAAATCTAAATCAGTCAGACTGTTTGTTTTTACGTTTGAAGTCTGAAATCTGAATCAGTAAGACTGTTTGTTTTTGTAAACTGAGACAAGCGACGTAAGGAGGCGATAGAAATAAGAGGTTTTAAGTGCTAGGGTTACCACTTAAAAATTCAGAGGAAAATGAATGAATTCAGCTCTTAATTTGAAAAAAAAAAAAACAAACAATCTGAAAGTTCTTATGTCTGATCGATTCAGACATAAGAGGAGATTAAGTGAAAAATTAAAAAAACAAACAACCCCTTAGTAATCAAAGCTTGCATGAAGGATATCAAACAGAATGCAGTTCAACAGCTATTTATAGCTCTGCCATGTGTAAAGTGGAATAATTGTCTCTAGGTGGCATGTCCAATCAGGAGCCTTCATGTGTCAGTTTGTTAGGCAAGAGCTATATGGACAAAAGTTGATGACTTAAGAATTCCATCAACAGTTGAATACCAGAAGGGGTTCCAAGGAGTCATTGTTCATAGACCAGAAAGACTCTTCATCAGTAGGTGATTATCAGGTTAGACATCTTTGGTTCTTCATGGCCTATCTCTAGTTTATCTTCATTGGGTCTCTAGTATTCAACACTTGATCATTTTATAATACTTTTACAAGTAGGAATTATGGGGTCTAACAATGTAGTTGCAAAATTGAAAAAAACATATTATCATTCATTAGGTACCACTGATAAATGCATGTTTCTTAAAAATTCAAAGGTACATGCTACGACTACCTTGATACAACTTTTTAAAGTTTCATGTTTGAACAAAAATATACCAATAACAAGTGATTATCCCTATTAATAGGCGTTTAGTCCTACTAATTAAGACACAATAAATACACATTTACATTTTTTTAGATGGTTGATGTTATGTTGTTTTGGAACATGTCTTTTGGAGATATAAGGATGGCTCATTTTCTTAATTAGTTTAGATGGATTTTCATTTTGGGATCTGCTTGGATCTAGATAATTTTTCTGTTTGGGATATGTTTGGGTTCAGTATACATAGTTGCACTATTGGTGACTGTTGTTTGCTTTGTCTTGTGGTCAATTTTGTCGTGTTACATTCTTTCGTGGTTTGGGTTTGTATTCAGCTGGATTAGTCCATTCTTTCTATGAGATGTTGTTTCATTCAGATTGAAGTTTTTTGGCTATCGATACTCAGTTTGCAAGTCTGGTCAAATGGAGGGTATGTGTTTGGTATTCTTTCCCAAGGGTTGTTGTCCATTTTATTAGTTTATGGCTTCGTTAGATCAATTTAAAATGCTCTTGAACCAAATGATTTGGGGTGGTTTTCTAATATAATTTGTGGATCTGAAGTGATAGATTGATTATGCTCAAATTTCAGTTTAGAGGGACTATTTATAGTTTTCATTGGTGGTTGTTATGTGCCAATATGTTTGGGATCAGTCTTGAATTTAGGGGTTGGGTTAGGTTCCATGAGAAGCAGAGTTAAAGTGAGAAGTATAATGAAGGGTCTCCACCCGTAGATGTACATTAGGAGAAGATGCACCAAGATGGTCATGATTAAATGTGTTATATTAGGAAAGTAAATTTTTTTTAATATTTAATCAAGAAAGGTCAAAATTGGCAACCATTTTTAACTTCTAGCCATATTGTTCGATCATTTTCCGTTTTCAAATAATTTTATTTTGGAAACTAAATAATTTTATTTCATCAGTTAAATTGGTGTCATGACTAAAACGTTTCGAAAACTAAATAAAATGACTTCATTCGTGAAATTGAGCTCATGTTCAATATTCAAAAAAGAATTACCCTGACAGATTCATCTTCATTTGATCAAACATTATTGAATTTGACAAATATTTCACTAGTGAGATCGGTTTTATGAATGATTTTTTTTTTTGCAAAATAAATAATATGATTTCATTAGTGAAATTGGTTTCATCAATAAAAACATTTTGGAAACTATATCATTTTTTTCGTTAGTGAAATTTGTTTTATTGTTTGTCTGTATATGAAATTTGAGCCAGATATGGTTCAATCAATGGAATATTTTCCAAAAAACTGAATAACATGTTTTTGTTAATGAAATTCGTTTCATCATTGAAATTGTTTTCATGGAGTCCACAATTCCAAAAAAACTGAATGACATTGTTTCAGCAGTGAAAATTGTTGAAATGTTTCCTAACCAAAATATAATCAGTTTCATGGGTTCTAAACAAGATGAACTCGGTTTTACATATGAAACTAAACATTGTTCAGTCAATGAAACACTTCAATAACTGAATAATAATATTTCATTCATTTTTAAATTTGTTTCATGTTTCCTAACGAAAATGGAATCGGTTTCATGGTTTATAACCAAGATAAAATTGGTTTTATTAATGAAACTAAATATGGTTCAGTCAATGAAACATTTCAAGACCTGAATATTATTATTTCATTAATGAAAGTAGTTTCATGGTTCCTAACCAAAACGAAATTAGTTTCTTTTTTGAAACATTTTAAAAACTGTATAACATGGTTTTATTAATGACATTTGTTTTACGAATGAAAACAAAACAATATACTCAAAATCTGGAAAATATCACAACTATATTATTAATAAATCAGTAACTACTTGTGGCTTGAAAAAAAAATACCGATTCTTTTGTTATTGGTGACAATGAAATAAATAATTTCATGAGAAATAAATAATTTCATGAGAAATAAATTATTACAAATAGACTTTGTAATTGATGTAGTATTTTTAATTTAATAAAAAAATATAAAATATTAATGGTAATAATTATATATTAAAATCAATTGATCTACAGTTTCTTAAAAACAGTTACTCTATTTAATCTTCCATATTTAAAAGCAATTAAAACATTACTAAGATCATCTATTAGAAAGTAAAATGACGTTCATACCATTATTCATTAAAAATAAAGAGAAAAACATATAATTATTCTATTGGGTTGATGGTGGTTTCTATTATTTGCATGAAATAAGAGGTTTGTAAAGTAACCCTCCTCTCTCTCTCTCTCTATGTAAGTATATATATATATATATATATATATAGAGAGAGAGAGAGAGAGAGAGAGATGAGCGATCAAATGAAAACCACCCTCATTTGTAAAAACCGTACAAACCACCCTCATACATCGATTTCATTGTTTAATCTTATGAAATTTTTTCATGAAATTGTTTAATCTTGTGAAATTGTTTCATATAATACTTTTTTTTGATGAATTTGTTTATATATGATTATGAAATTGTTTCATATAATATTTTATGAAATTTTAATGAAACTGTTTCATGTATTTCTCTAAAATTAAAATAATGAAGATGATAATATCCATGATTAA
>NC_037538.1:18266339-18267579 GCF_001531365.2 Cynara cardunculus var. scolymus
TGTACGTTCGTTTCCACTTTCTTCTCTTCCCTTATGATAATTGTGTGATTGTGTATGATCAATCGAGTGTAACCATAACCTATCGAAACCATGATTAATCAATGTGATAAATGTGTGATTGTCTAACCCTAAACGATCGAAACCATAATCAAATTGATTGCGCAAATGATGTTATAATAGTGATATCACATGATTATTACACCAAATCGTTTAGTGGATTTCGCCCGTAATCGTTGTGATAAATGTGTGATTGTCTAATCCTAATCTATCGAAACTATTAGTAATCGTTGTGATAAATGTGTGATTGTCCAACCCTAACCGATCGAAACCATGATCAAATCGAGTGCGCTGTTATGATAGTGATATCACATGATTATCACACTCATATCTCACCAAGTCGGTAGTCAATTTCCTAAGCTAACCCTAGCCGAGCGGAACCCCTGCGATAATTATGTGATAATCACATGATTATCACACTCATATCACACTCAAATCACACCAAATCGTGTTAAAATAAACGATAATCATAATGGCCCATTATGTTATCCAAATTATTGGGTTTAGTGTGATCATTTTTTAATATTTTATCACTTTGAATTCCAATATTACCCTTTTGTCTCTCAATTTTTTTTGAATTGTTTTAATTTCATTTTTAATTTAATTTTTTTTAATTTTTATTGTTATCACAATATGAGGTTAATAGGTTGTTCTCACGTTTTCGCAAATCACAGGGTTCTTGTTTGAACCCTTCCCATATATATATATATATATATATATATATATAGAGAGAGAGAGAGAGAGAGGAGCGTTCAAATAAAAACCACCCAATTTGTACAAACCGTGAAAACCACATTCAACCAATCATAATTTTTCATTTTGTTCATTTTTTTGTAATTATGAAAGATTGATTAACCATTTTCATTAAATATTATATGAAACAATTTCATAACCATATATGAAACAAATTCATCAAAAATAATATTAAATGAAACAATTTTACAAGATTGAACAATTTCATGAAAATTTTTCATAAGATTAAACAATGAAATCGATGGATGAGAGTAGTTTTTACTGTTTTTATAAATTGGAGTGGTTTTCATTTGATCGCTCCTCTATATATATCTATACTATCTTATTAAGCAAATTTAGCAAAAGTCTTAAAGTCTTAAAATACTAAATGACCAAAATACCCTTTATACTCACTTTTTCACCCCCTTCTCTCCTCACATACACTCACCCT
>NC_037538.1:18270789-18272937 GCF_001531365.2 Cynara cardunculus var. scolymus
AGTTACACGAATTCAGATATGGAATGAAATCGGATAGAGATGAAATCATTTAGGGATGAACGTGTTTAAGAATTTTTAAGAGTTTTAAGAGTTTTAGTCAAATGCTTTATAAGATAGTATAGATATAGATATAGATATAGATATATATTAAAGGTGCCGCTCAAATGCCAATGTTTGGGCCTTGATTTACATTTGGCCAAATTTGAAGGTTGTTCAAAATTGGGCTTTCAATCTCTACATGTTTTTGGGCCATGTAAATGATAATTGTTCTACATGTGTAATTAATTTTTATAATTTATGGCTTCTATTTTGCAGCGAAAAGATGGCCAAATGGGTCTAGCTTGTTTCAGGACCGGAGCCAACTTGGGACGGGCCCAGACAGGGTTGATTGGGACCGGTTTAGGACTGTCGATTAAGGACCCTTACACTTTTCATCAAAAAACAAGGCCCTGTCCCGGACCGACCCAATTTTTTTTAAATGTTACTTTTTATAGCCGTTTGAATAGTCATATAACCTCTTTTTTTTTCACTTTTTGACCATTTTTTATCTCATTGATCCTCGTTACACAATATACCATATGAGGAAAGATACCAACTCACAAACGCAAAAAGACGTTCATAATTCTTACTATAATTCATGATTTCGGCTCGTATCTTGTTTCCGTTTTTAACAAATATAATTTAATATATTTTTAAGCGTATTTTATCGACTCAATTACATATTTTAAAGCATATTATAATAACATTTTTGTATTCTTTAAAAAATCCAAAAAAAAAATTATATGTAAAAAATCGACTTTTTCTTTAAAAAAAAGTGGGACCAATTTGGACCCAGGATCAGAACTAGTTACGAAGTACCTTAACCGGACATTGGGTATTTGGTCGGAACCGGAACCGGTTATGGAAATAGTATTTGAGACCGCGACTGATTTGGACCCGGCCCTACCTAGGGAAATATTTGGCGATCTCTAATTTGGCTAATTCATATGGGCCATTTGGAGAGTGTTTGGTCCTTCGGTTTTAAAGATATGGTTTCGGGCTCCTTTGAATTTACATTTTTTGGTTTTATTTTGTTGGGGATGTGGGTTTTTAACTATGTAATTGGTTTTAGAATTAGGGGTTGTTTACCAAACACTTACCTAGTAAGCGCTTACCAGTAAAATTTAACACTATCAATTACCTACCGGGTAAGATTTTAGTTCACCAAAACGATATCGTATGCAACAATTTACTCGATAAGTGCTTACAGTAGAGTCGTCGCCATCATTTACCGAGTAAGACTCTTGGTCTTTGTCTCACTCTTACCGGCGTAAGATTCTTGATCCTTATTATATTTATTCGATAAGGTAACGTGACTTGGTAAGCAACACTTACTCGGGTAAGTGTTTGTTAAACGGCCCCTTAGACTAATTTCTGAAACATTTATTGGGCAGGCTTTTTGACACTAATGGGAAAGAAACTATGTTCCCTCATAGTTTCTCTCTTTTTTTTTAAATAAAGATTTCCTTAAGATTTCGTCTCTTCTTTTCAAAAAAGAAAATATGCACGTACAACGTAAATAACTGTTTTTAACGAATAACTACATTAATATTCCATTTTTGAGCAAAAGGTTGATTCTCAGCAATCTCGACCAGTCCTACGAGGAATACGGCCCCTAGGAACCATATGTGAGAAGACATTTTTTTGAATTAACTTAGTGGTTGAAGCTGGCGGAGAGATTCAAGTACGTCTTTCACATGATTCGAACTTAAACCTATTGAAGTCAATCATCCTCTTTGCCAACTAAGCTACATGCCTATAGGCTTTTCATTTTCCATTTACAATACAATTTACACCATGTTCAACCGATGCAGTACATGGACTCGCTGCTAGTGTGTGTGTGTATACTAGGGATCACGTGAGACCAGATGGCTTTCATGAGATTCGTGAGACCATCTTTTACACTAGAAACTTCACAGCAAAATACTGTGAAGGTAACGTTCACAGTGTTTTTGTTGTGAAGGTTCGGATTTTTTTTACATTCACAGTGTTTTATTGTGAAGTTTCAAGTATAAAAAATGGTCTTACGAGCCTCATGAAAACAGTCTGGTCTCACGTGAACTCAACCCTATATATATATATATATATATATATATATTGTGTGAGTGT
>NC_037538.1:18273343-18283757 GCF_001531365.2 Cynara cardunculus var. scolymus
CATCTTTTAGTTAGGTTCAAATGTAACTCACATATTAAGTGTAAGGGTATTTAGGTAATTTATCATTTTTATGTAACTCCCCAATATTTTAATTGGGAGTTACAWATCTTAAAATATCACTAATTGATCTTCATGTAATAATGACATGAAGTTTCACATTTGTTAATCTTACTGATTTTTACATTTCATTCTTCCTACAATAGTTTTGATATTATAAATTTCAAAAAAAGTCCCTTTTGTAAAGATTCCGTTATAGTCCGAGTAATATGGATAATCATAGAGTAAAACAGATCGACGACAATGAGAATGAAAAAGCTAAAAACGTCTACGAATACATTCGAAATTCAAATTCCGAAAATGAAGAAAATGATCAAACCGTTCACGCACATGTTCACTCAAACGTCGACATATGTGTTCACTCGTGCACATATGTGTTCAATTGGTTCACACAATATGTCCATTTGGTTCACATACATGTTTCAAATGTTCATTAGATTCACACATTGTTTTAATGAATATTATGAACCTAATTTTTCAATTGTTCATTAGGTTCACACACATGTTTCAATCTTATTTGGATGTCGTCGCCTGGTAATCCTTCCAAATCCTCCATTGTTTTGATGAAGATTATGAACCTAATTTTTAGCTACTGATTTAAGATATTGATTGATGAGATTGATGGTTTCTTTATTGATTGGAAGTTACAGAATAAGCTGACAAAATAAAATACGTTAAGATCATTCACTTTTTACAATTCTACCCTCTAAACCACTGTGAACCTAATTTTTTATTAATATGATAATTAAATAATTAAATTTTTAGTCTCAATAAATGACAACCGTTAGATGTTCAAATCAACGACCAAGATCGGTTAACAAAGTTAACACGATAATCTTGGTTAGTATTTGAACCAGCCGATATATCCTAATCTAATAAAACCCAATATGACCATCGTCACTTGTGGAACCAGCTAAAAACAATTTTTCTTATCAGATTTGACTCATGTCTGCAATTGCAACGACCAAGTCTATAATTTGAATTTTTTTGTCTTTTAGCTAGGTCCACAAATGACAGACGTAAGACTTGCAAACTTCTTGACATTTTGAAATTAAGAAGATGAATGATTAAAAACCAATTTAAAAATAATAAATAACCATTTTGACCAATTTCACACGCATATGCATATATTAGACTAGCATGATTGAGGAAAGAGCCAAAGAGGAGGACACCATTCACAAATGCTAAATTTTGTCACCATAGGGAAAAGTTAGTAAGCACCCGTGCCTGACATGAACCGCCCGCTCCCGGTCCATACCCTATTTTTGCACCCCTTCCCGACCAGTCCACTTCTATCTCTCCCTCACCTTTAATTTGAACATTTTCGCAAATTTAAATCATTTTCCACCTTTTGCCTCCATGCAAAATCCCATTTCCTATGTTAATTTATCTATATTATATTATAAAACATTTGACAAAAACTTTTAAAAATTATTTTTATGCATGGAATACTGTATATTGATGCATATTACTTAAAATTTAATATTACAAGTAAATTATGCACAAGTACAACTTATTAAAACTCCATGTTTGAATTCGTGTAACTAGCTGTGGATAAACTTCAATTTTGTCAATCTTCAAATTTGTATTTTATTCAAAAATAAAAACGTCATCGGTTTTTTTAAATCACATAAGACCATATTATAACATCGACTGAGATAAAAAAATAAAATAAATATTAAAATCAAGATGTATACCGTCGCATTGCATGAATACTCTTCTAGTTTATTTTAGTATTATCAATATTTTTATTTATTTTTATCAATATCATAGGTCGTTTTCAACGTCATTTATCAAAATGATAACTATTAGGTGTTTTATTAAACTAGAAGGGTACTCGCACAATACAACGAAATACATTTTCATTTTAATATTTCACTTTATTTTTTAACTCAGTCGATGTTATAGTATGGTCTTATGTAATTTTGAAAAAATGATAATGTTTTTATTTTTAAATAAAATATAAATTTGAAGATATATCATAAAAATTTGACAAAAATATATTAATATTAGTATCAAATTAACTATTTAAAATTCATATTTTTTGTGTAACTTTTTAATTCAATTTTTTTATTATAATTTAATAAAGAAATAATTTATATTTGGTTTAATAATACAATTTTCTTATAAAGATAATAATTAATTATTTTGTTAGAACTTGATCATTATTCTAATTATATTTTAGATTTTTTATATTTTAAAATTAGATGTTTATTCTCTATTTGCTTATGTTTATCCGCATTTAGTTACACGAATTCAAACATATAGCTTTAATAAGTTGTACTTATGCATAATATATTTGCAATCTTGAATTTTAAGTAATATGCATCAATATACAATACTTCATGCATAAAAAATGATTTTTTAGAGTTTTTGTCAAATACTTTATAATATAGTATAGATAATGCAAACCATTCATACCGAACAATTTAGAACTTTTACAAAGTGATGGTTTATATTTTTATCAAACTACATTTTGCTATTTTAATTAGATATTTAGTGTATATATATATATAGAGAGAGAGAGAGAGAGAGAGAGAGAGAGAGAGAGAGAGAGAGAGGGGGGGAACATAATCAAATAAAAACTCTATGTAGTGCATAGATGGACCTATTAAGGATCAAGTGGGCTCTCGTTCAGTCTATTATTGTAAGAGAAAAAAAAATTGACGTCTAAAATGTGCACCAATTTGATTTTGAAAGGCGTTTTCAAATATTTTGAAACCAATTTTATAACAAATATCATAAATGCATGAAATAGTTTAGATATTTAGATTAAGATTGAATTCTTACCTCTAGCATATATTTAATTTTTCATTTTAAAAATGAGGGCCGGCCTATGGGCCTTACAATCTAATCTATACTATATTATAAGATATTTGACAAAAATTCTTAAAAATCATTCATTATGCATGAAGTACTGTTTATTGATGCATATTATTAAAATTTAAGATTACAAATAAATTGTATGTAAGTACAACTTATTAAAGTTCCATTTTTGAATTCGTATACCTATTTACAGATAAATATAATAACATACATGATAAATATCTCATTTTAAATATAAAAAATCTAAAATATAATTAGGATAATCACTGAGTTCTAACAGAATCATATCTTTATAAAAATTATATTGTTAAGCTAAAATTAAATTACTTCGATATTATACCTAAATTGAATTATAATAAAAAATTGCATTAAAAATTTGTACAAAAAATGAGAACTTTTAAATTGTTAATTTGATATTAATATCGATACATTTTTTCAAACTTTTACGATATCTTCAAATTTATTTTTATTCAAAAATAAAAACATTATCTTTTTCAAAACCACATAAACCGTATTATATCAACAAAGATAAAAAATAAAACAAAACACTAAAAATGAAGATACATCTCGTTGCATTGTACGAGTACCCTTTTAATTACTAAAAAAATATTAACATCAAAGATATAACTAAAAGAATTAAACTCACCACCTAGGTTCATTTATGGACTAACTACCACTACACCAAGGCATTTTGATTATTTTTCTCCCAATCAAAATTTTATCATTATTTATTTTTTATTGCAAATTCATCTTAAAAATCGTTATTTTTTAATCTTATTTACAAGACAACATACATTTATTTTAAAGGCCAATGTTGATTCCATTTGGAAAAAAACGATACAATTGATATTTCCCCCAAGTCAAACCTCATTGACTTCCTCAAGGTCGTCAAACCGTTACTTTGTGAAAACTTGATTCACTTTAAAGGTTCATCCGTTCTGAAAAATTCATCGGTCCACATCTGACTCATATATTCTGAGAACCACAATAACTTTTACTTTAAATTATTGTTCTATGTGAACTTTTTAGAATTTTTTTTATTTCATATATATTTGATTAACAATGTAAATATTTTTAACATGTACCTTTTGTTTCACAAAAACGTAAAAGAAAATTCACATCATGAAACAAATACATGTGAACAATCACATTGTGAAACAACTATACTGTAATAAATACCCTAAATAGTATATAAGTTTATGATAAGTCAACTATTCGTATTTGATGATTACAAAATATCCGATAAAAAAAACTTAGGGTGCGTTTGGTTTGCATGAATGGAATGGAATTGGGGGATCCTGTGTTTGGTTGGCAAAATGGTCAGGATTTGAAATCCCAGGTTTTCATTAAAATCCCTTAAACATGGGATTTGGAAATCCTTTGCATATGGCCGGGATTTGGAAATCCTTCCCTTCGACTCGCTTCCAGATCCCCCTTCCGTTCTCGCTTCCCTTCCCGTCCTCTCGGTTCCTGCCGCCCTAAGCCCTAACCCGCCGGTGCTTTTTCCTCCTCGCCGGTAATCTTTCCTCCTCGTTGTCCCGCTTGAACAGGTGCTCTCGCCAGTAATCTTTCCTCCTCGTTGTCCCGCTTGAACAGGTGCTCTCGCCAGTAATCTTTCCTCCTCGTTGTCCCGCTTGAACAGGTGCTCTAGCCGGTGCTCTCATCGGTGTTCTCGCCGGTGCTCTCTCCTCCTCTTCGCCGCCTTCTCTCATCACTCAGCAGGTAATGACTTCCCTTTTCCCCTTTTCTTGAATGTGCTCTCTCTTCCTCTTCGCCCCTTTTCATTCCAATACTGAGTAAGAAGCATGTTGGCCCAACTGATTCAGTCWARTTAAYGTTAGGAMTTCAGTCTAGCTAATTACAGGGTTGTGGAAGTGACAGTCAATTTCTACGTATTTAGTTCATATACAGTTCAATTTGGCTTCTGTATGGTTTGAGTTCATGTACAGTTCAAATCCCTCCAAATCCAAATCCTGCAAACCAAACACATGAATGGATTTTAAATCCAATCCATTCCAAATCTCATGGAATCCAAATCCCTCCTGGGAATCCAAATCCCTCAAAAACATTCCTGCAAACCAAACGCACCCTTAGAATGTTTTAGGATTACTTCTGTAACCTAGGATCTGATCATTAAGGGACCGAAATCTTCTAAAAGATCAAATTTTGATGGATATACCTAATCATTGTTCCAAATAGGATTTCCGTTGTGATATCTTATAAATTATATTTTGTAATATGATATAGTCTAAGCACATTACTTTCAATAAAATCGAAGATTATTTGAAGAGAAGTAAGGCAAACATGAAAAGCGGAATTGTGAGTCACCTAGACAAAATGAAGACCAACTATCAGATATTGAGATAGTTCGAAAGATACTATCTAGCAAGCCAGTTTGGAGTGCAATTTTAATGACCAAATTTCATTCACCAACGTTTAACAACTCTATTCGTGGTGTGGAAACATGTCCAACATGTCAGGAAAAGTTAGTACAAAAGTATGTTACTTTAGTGTTCGTTCTTCACAAGAAAAGATGGACTAGTACAACAAATGTCTACATCATATAAAATGGTTGATATGAGAATTATAAACGTACATGGATCAACATATTAGATGAAATGCAAAGGTACGTGCATTAACAAATTAGATAAATACAAGGTTATCATGTTGTATTTAATGCATCGGGTGCTATAAAAAGGCGGGTTGGTCTCATTCAAATTGTTTGTTTGAAAAACTTTTAAGAGCAAGTTCTAGGCAAATCGTCACCCTAACCCTATGAATTCTATCTTATTTTTTCAGTTTCTTTACTGTTTGGATATTCCTTGTGGGTGTTCTTTCAGTGTTTCTTTGTGAGTAAAGTTTTCTTCAAAGTAGATTGTTTATGATAGGTTTTCCTTTTGTCTCTCTCCACAAAAATATTTGATTCTTCGATTTTTTATAAATCATATAGAATTAATTTGAAAATTTATTTTTTTTGTATTCCACCCCTCCCCCACTTCTACAAATACCTATTGTGTGAGTCATAACCCTAATGGGACCAACAAGTGGTTTCTGACAATTTATTTAATCTCATAGACAAGATTTGCAATGACTTCTACTTCCCAAGAAAATGGTTGTCTTGGTAAACCTTCCGGTTAAAAGTACATATCCCTATGGAAAATTTGTATGCACATTTGAAGGTGACAAACGAATCCCTAACAAAATGGAGTTGTAAAAAGGAAGAATAAAACTCTTGTTGAAGCAGCAAGAACTATGTTTGCCTATTCAGACTTGCCTATGTTTCTATGGGCTGAAGTTATATCCACTACATGCTTTACATAAAATAGAATTATTATTAATAAAAGGGTTTTTAAAACTTCTTATGAAATTGTAAATAAAAGAAAGCCTAATATTAAGTTATTTCATGTGTTTGGTTGCAGTGCTTTGTACTAAATAATAGAGATAATCTTGAAAAGTTTGATACAGAGACATAAAAGGAATTTTTTATTGGATATTCATCAACTTCTAAAGCGTTCAGATTATTAAGAAGACAAAGATTATCATTGAAAGCATCAATGTAACTTTTGATGAAAGTGATACTAGACTTTTGAACAAAGCAGTTAAAGGCTCAAACAACAAATTTAGCTTATGAACAATTCAGTCCAGAACCTAATCAAAATCAGATTGACTTCTGAACTTACTTCTAATTCAAGTAATTTAGAACTTGATTTATTGTTTACAGACTTATTTGATGCATCTCTAGATAGTGTTGCAGATTTTTAGAATCCAAGTGTTATAGAGATATCATCAAACCAACTTCAAAAGAACCAGAATCACGTTCAAACATATATAGACCTGCTAAAGTAGTTGTTTCAACCTCAAATCATCAAAATATGACTATCACTGAACAGTCTAATCAGAATTCTAGACAAAACTTTTGTAACTCTATACAAGTTATTCCAGAGTTACTTATTTTAGATATACATTCAGTTGAGGGGGAACAACAACAAAAAGAAGTTTGTTAAATATGTTTTAGAGTGTTCTTAACAATTGTGTACGTATTTTGAATAGTTTGACTCTCTAGATTCTTTGTACTCATATACATTTGAATATTCAATGCCATGATGAATTCCTCATTCATATTCTGTTCTTAATTGTATTTCTTGATATCTTGTTCAAGTCAGTAATATGAGAACTATCAATCCTATACAAACTCGAGGGAAATTGTCAAAACTACGCTTCATTTGCTTGAAAACATGTTGAATTTATCCGAATTGTGGTATCAAAATAACGCCAAAACATGGTGTCATCAACAATCTCAAACTGAGTGTTGCTTGTTCCCAAATAAATTGGCGATAAGGAACAGATAAGAACATCAAAAAATTCACTTAGTAAAATTCACATGACATTCAAGCGCGTACACTTATCAACATATATGCCTTGTAGTCAATGAAAAAAGTTCAATGTTAACTGTGCTTCCATCTCGATTAACCAACTCTTGATCATTGAGCACACTAAAGATAGTTACATTACTATTGAGGTATTACCAATAGAACAAAATACTAGGAGAGGATTTCACCTCGACCCTGCCTCATGGGATATTCTCATTTCTTTGGAATCCTAGGTTTTCTCATAATACAACTCATGCAGTGAGAGATTATGTTATGAATAATAAATTTCAAATTATATGTGCATGACAGATAGTTATAAAAATGCATAATTTTAGTAATTGAAATCTCAGAAAGGAATCAAGTAGTAAGACAAGGGGTATTAACAACTTCAAAACTTTATATAACTCTACTCGCATTTTCTAGAAGATCGTCTAGCTAGGTCTTCGATGGGTTGTAATGGGACCAAGGGTAATGGTTAAGAAATGAAGGTCAATTAAGGAACAAGAATCCTGAGTGTCTCACAAATTGAATGGTCTACAAAATATCCCTTCCTTTTTTCCATCTTCATTTTCAAGTTCAATCATTACACCCATTAGTGTGTTATTTATGTTTAACGCATCTCTCCACTTTTTTTGTGCATTCTAGAAAACTCACCAGTTTTTTTTACTACAGCTACATGACCCATTAGGGTCTGTCTTTTCCTTATTTCCTTCATCTTGTGTTTCTTTTACTCCTTCCCTTTTCTTCCCTTTACTATGATAACCCTTTTCATAGTGTGAGACACTTTCGGATAAGGGTTGGCTAGTATTTAGGCTAAGGGTTTAATATTAGGTAATAAAATGAATATTAATTCAGTGTTAAGCTGGAAACAAGGTATGGAATCATATCATACAATCAAAGCAAAGGAATGCAAGCTAAATTAGCGAGAAGATTTTAGCACGCAATGCCTGGAATCATATCTTATGGTCCACACAGTTTGTAATCAAGTAAAAGTTAGGGATCTTGACGTCTATCTTTACTACATGATTCAAATGTAATAGTGAGATTATGCTATTATGGCCAATGAAGTGAATGAAATATGTACAAAGATTAGAAATAAATATTCACTCCAAAGAAGATTCATGTTGCGGGATTTTTGGCTCAAAATCTTTCAGGGTGGTATTCACTTACTCTGAATGTATGGGTTCAGAGTTCGACATTAAATCTGAAGTAATGGTTCTAGAGTTTAGAAGTGAAGAAAAGCTTCTAAGTACTAAAGTCTTTGATGTTTTCTTTAGAGTTTGGAACTAACTCTGGATACATTGTCCAAAGTTAGACACTTAGCTAAGTCATTCAGATTTATTTCTAAAGAATGAAGACTGAAGTTACAAGATAAGAGGCCACGTATTAGATGTTCATTTGTTTGTATTATATTGTTCTGTATCTTTAGCCTAGACTTTCTTGTATAAATAGAGGTTCGTTAGATTTATTTTAGTAATGATCTTAACAACGACTTTTCACACATAGATATACTTGTATAGATACTCTCAAGATTCATTTTGTATTCGTTCTTATACTCATACATTTGAATAATCAATGACATGATAACTTCCTCATTCATATTATGTTCTTGATATTTTGTTAATAATCAGTTTATGGGAACTATCAATTGGTATAAGAGCTATCGACTTTTGAATTCATAATAGAATTTCATTCTATTTTCAAGATCTTGATTAGAATCTCAAATAATTGTCAATTTCATTGTATTTGATCAATCTTCTCTATTTCTTGATTAATTTCTCTTTTGAACTCTATATTGTCCTGTCGATCTTACTACTAATTTGGAACTTGTTCATGAATTTGAATGTTATAAAAATTCCAAAAGGTCATTTTGTGAGTTTGAATTATGATGTTTTGAGCAAAACCTAGTTTTAGAAAGGTGTAGATCGTAGTATGACATACGTTTTAGTAAAGAAAGTTGTGGGTTAATATGTTTTAGGAAGCAAATTTGGGTACCTTGTCTTAATGATATCAGTGAAAGAGCATTATAAGAAGCTCACTGTCTTGTTATTCCAATTCGTTCGGGTACTAATATGATGTATAGAGACCTGTTTCAATTCTTTGGTGGCTGGTATGAAGTGCGTTATTCCACGGTATATGGAACAGTGTTTGATTTTTTGTAGGTTAAGGTGGACATCAATGACCCACAGTAAGTTGTAATTATTAGATATTTCGGTTTGGTGATGGAATCATGTCGGGATAGAATTTATGTGGAAGTTACTAAGAATGCAGAGGCTTTGATATTATATGGGTTATAGTAAATCGACTTTTTGAATCTGCTTATTTCTTACCGTTTAAAGAAATATGTTCGATAGAAAGAGTAGTAAAATTGTGTATGAAAGAAATAGTAACTCCATGTGATGTGCCATTACTGATAATTTTGGATCAAGACATTTGGTTTGCTTATACGTTTTGGAGGAGTTTTCAGAGAGGAGCGATTAGCTGGAATGAAAATTGTACATTTAACAACAGATAAGATCGGTCAGATATGCACACAGTTAAAAATGGCTCTGGACCTACAGGAAAACTACATTATAAATGTCATAAGCCGATAAAGTTTTAGATCGAGATTAGTGTGATATTGAAAGTATCTCCATGAAAAGTATTAGTTTATTTCTATAAGAGGTGTAAGTTGAGTTCGAGCTAGATTGGTCCTTTTTGTGATTGATGGGTCGTGAAACACCACAGACACAAACAACAATTAGGACCAAAAGCAAGTATACAAATAGTCCCAATATCGTTTTTCAAGTAATAAAAGTGGTACAAGTACCAGATATCGTCCACAGGGATCGTAGTAAAAGTTTAAAAGAAGGTAAAGTTAAGGAAATGATTTCAGAAGGCGAATTTGAAGACTTTGATTAGAACAGCGTTAACACAACTAAAAACATGAGATAACAGAATATAAAGCAAGCTAGGGTGTATGACTTTTAGGGTGAGATGTGAAAATTATTTCCAGTCAACCAATGCTGTCAAAATGCTACAGCATGAAACCATGCTGACAGATTGCTACAACATGCAATCAGTAACAACTATTTTTACCAATTACGTTGAAGGTATTCCTCTCGGACTTCACCAATGCACTGATATTATAGCTTTCAACCCGTATCTCTATGAGGTATCCA
>NC_037538.1:18283942-18284948 GCF_001531365.2 Cynara cardunculus var. scolymus
TTTTCGTCATACACCCGAGCTAATAAAATTAGCTACTCATGATGAAAAGTAAATAACGAGAAATGTAAATTGCTATAAGTAAAGACATAAACTAAATGCGGAAAGTAAATGACGGAATATAAATGACGGAATAATAAAGATGCGGAAAGCGTAATAAATAAATGACGGAAATAAAATGCAAGTTAGCGTAAATAAATAAAAGACGGAATATAAATAACGATAATATAAATAAAGCGATCAAATAAAGCAAGTAAATGGAAAGCGATTAAAGAACATGAAATGCCAAAAGTTTTGTAATATTAGAAAACTTGTTCTTCAAGTAGGATGTCAACCTACTTGAGAGAAACAAGAGAGAATATGGAGTGGTGTGGTAGTGAGGTGTGTCTAAACTCTTCCCAACAACCCCTATTTATGCCAAGGTTGGAGTGAGGGCAAAATAGACAATTCACACACTTTTAGTTCTAAAGAAACTAGAAAGTGCACTAAAGTAAACTAATGGTACAATAGGTAAACTAATATTTAGAAAGAAACTATAATTAGTCTTGTAATGCTGCAGCTAATTTGATCAACTACAGCTGGTTCAACTTTAGAAGGCTCTCAAATGTCATCCCATGGTCTTGTCGGTCAACTCCAAGTCTCATCCATCTCTTCATCTGCCTTCAGGTTATGCTACCACATTTTCACAGCATCGACCTGCTCAAATCTGTCAAAATAAGCTCAATTTAGACCAAAATCCACTAAAAATAGGTTCATCATTCTTCTTAGCATAAAAACAGATAAAAGAGATAAAATGACTCAAAGTTGGGATATGAATAGAAAATAACCTATCTAAAAGAGAATAAAAAGGTACTTTACGTACCAAATACTTAGTACGTATCACACCCCCAAACTTAAACCGTTGCTTGTCCCCAAGCAACCAAAAGACAACTAAAAATGACTCAGTTTTGAAAATTTTGCAAGAAAATGCAGTAAGTGCATGCACACATGTTGATTATGCCAAAATGCA
>NC_037538.1:18285828-18289447 GCF_001531365.2 Cynara cardunculus var. scolymus
TTTACTCTCATTTGGCACATTTTTTTCTCTCTTTGCCTTTTCTCTCCTTTATGCATCAACTTTGAATTTTTTCAATTTTTGGCACTTTTTGCTCTTTTGTTGAATGCATTTACACCTGCCCCTATGGGACATTTTTGGTGTTTACACCTGCCCCTATGGGACATTTTTGGTGTTTTTAGATCTCAAATATGGCTTTGAAGCTTTATGCACTTTGTGCACTTTGATCTCCACTTTTGGCACTTTGTGCTCTTTTGCATTGCTTTGATAACTATGTTGGTACCCTCCCCCAAACTTATATTTTTCAATGTCCTCATTGGAAGTATATAGAGGGTTGTTTATGCAATGGCTACAAGTGGCTAGGATATTGAGAAAAGAACAAAGGGCCTACATCCTCTCTTAGTTGAGCATATGATGTGGATCAAAATGTGTTCCCAAGCAAAACAAGCTAGTTCTAGTGATACTAAGTGATTAGAAAGTGTAACTAAACTATAAGAATTATTTTAGCTATACAAGCATATGGCAATTATAAGCATATGTGTTCTTTGCAAGAAAATAAACTAGAAAATGTAAAAGACAATCCCAGACTCAAGAAAAACAAAACAAGTTGAAATAAAATAAATAAAAGAAGCTAAAGACGGATGATAGAACCTGTCCTACTCCATAGGATTAGGTGAAGTGGAGATGTTGTCCTTCAAACTCTTGCATTCCTCCTTCAATCTAGCATTCTCACCAAACAGCCTTGCATTTTCTTCCTTCAAGGCTTTCAGCTTCTTTCCTAGCTTCTTGACTTGAGCACTTGTCTTTGCTTCCAACTCAGCCCTTACCAACTTGATGTCTCCCCTAGTCTTCTTCTCAGCCAACTCTCCTTTCAACCTATCTATCTTGTCAAGGAATTCATTCCTATGTTCCAAGAGGCTGCTGTTTTGGGTCAACAGCTCTTTCATCATCCTTATCATCCCATCCGGCTCCTTCTCTTTCTCACCTGTTATGAAACTCAACAAAAGTAACAACCTTTCCTCATAAGTGGAGTTGTCAGATGTAGTCGGTAATAAATAATGTCTAATAAAGCTTATCCAAACATTCTCATCAGGGGACAAATTGGCAGCCTTAAAGGTTTTCAACATGAAATGAGTGTAAGGCTCCCAATCAGTCTCAGGCATTCCAAGGAGAGTCATGATCTCAACCAAATATGCCTCAGGGGTCGTGTGCACGAGTGCATTATTTTCAGAACCTATGTGGGGTGAGAGACCGAACAATTTATTTATGGATTTATCAAAAGTAGACACCTTTCTCTGTGGCTCTATGGATGTGAAATTATTGTCATGGACAATTTTATGTTGACAAAAATAAGGACTAATCCCTTTTTGGTCATCAACGGTCAATCCCACAGCTTTTGTGGTCAACTTCAACATATCCACCAATTTCTTTTCTTGATGTAATTCTAGGGTAGATGATATGATGACAGGTAACTTACCTTCTTCTCCTAGAAAAACATACTTCAAATGAGATGGGAATTCCTTTAACTCCAGGCCAGGTGGTGAAATTATGGACGGGTTAAAATTCTTAAGCTCACTATTGTTCAGCAACTCAAATGCTGCAGCATCAGATGGGACATCACCTTTTAAATCCTCAACAGTATCATTACCTATCTCAACACTATCCTCCTCCTCTAGCTTACAGGCCTTCCTAACTCCTTCCTCATAACACATTGTCTCAATCTCAGTAATTCCTAAGCATTCCTCTAAGTAATCAGGGTACTTTAAGGAATTGAAGACATTGAATGTGACTTTCTGGTCTTGGAGTCTCATGGTCAGCTCTCCTTTTTGGACATCAATCAAAGTTCCACCAGTGGCTAAGAAAGGTCTCCCTAAGATTATGGGAATATCCTTATCAGCCTCAAAATCTAGGATGATGAAGTCAGCCGGAAAGATGAATTTGTCAATCTGAACTAAGACATCCTCAATCTTACCTTTAGGATAAGCAATGCTTCCATTGGACAATTGCAAGGTGACAGTGGTGGGTCTAGCTTCTCCTATGCCTAGGGTGTTGAAAACAGACAAGGGCATAAGATTGATACTAGCTCCTAAATCACACAATGCTTTACCAATCTCCTTTCCACCTATAGAACAAGGAATAGTGAAACTTCCTGGGTCTTTAAGCTTAGGAGGTATTTTGTTGGTTAGAAGCGCACTACATCCTTCGGTAAGAGCTACGATCTCATATTCGGTCAACTTCTTCTACTTACACAAAATGTCTTTAAGGAACTTGGCATAACTGGGCATTTGCTCAATTGCTTCAACAAGAGGTATGTTGATGTGCAATGCTTTAAACACTTCCAAAAATTTCTTAAATTGCAATTCTTCCTTTTGATTCCTTAACCTTTAGGGAAAAGGAATATAAAGAGGAACTGGCTTTATGATGGCTTTGTTTGGTTGTGTTGAACAAGATGGGTCCAGAGTGCCTAGAGTCTTGGTCTTACTTTCTTGAGGTTCAGATGGGATTACTACTTTGGTTTTTGGACCTGTTATAACCTCATCCTCAATTGGCTTTTTCCTAGCAACTTCTTCTGGAAATAACAAAGGATAGTCCGACTTAGGAGGAACAAAAGTGGTGATCTCAGATAGTTGGTCATCCAGAGGTTTAGGTGGACTTTCAGTAACAGGGACCATGGGTATAGTCTCAGGTTTAGACACAACCTGTTCACTTTCTTTTGGTATGGTCTCTGTTAATTCCTTCCCACTCCTAAGAGTCACTGCTTTCACATGTTCCTTTCCTAAGGCTCTTGGGACTTCTGTGTTAGTAGGTAAAGTACCAAGGGCTCTATTGTTCTGATTGAGAGCAAGTTGACTGACTTGCATTTCTAGGTTTCTGATGGTAGCACTTTGTTGATTGAACAAAGATTGATTTTGAGAGTTCTGTTGGGTTATCAAAGCTTGATTTTGAGATTGAGCTTGTGCAAATAACCCTTTTATCATTACTTCCAAAGAAGATGATAAATMAGTCTGTGGAGGTGGCTTGTTTTGAAAAGGTGGTTGAGTAGTTTGAAAACTTTGGTGATGAGTTTGAGAACTTCTTGCATGCTGTTGAGGTTGAAAATTAGAGGTTCCTTGTTGCTTATGAACAGGTGGATTCAAACTTGGACTGTTCCATGAAAAATTTGGGTGATGTTTCCAACTTGCATTGTAATTGTTGGTATAGGGACCAGATCCATTATAAACAAAGTTTATGGATTCAGAATTATGAGGACAATGTTCATACGAGTGTTCCCCACCACAACAAACACATTGCACTGAAAGGACTTTTGGAATAGGTGTAGTAACAGCTGACTGCACTCCTTGGCCAGAAGTAAGGTTTTTAAGCATATTGGCCATAGAAGAGAGTTGTGCTGTTAATGCAGTATATGCATCTACATCATGTATTCCTGTTGTCTTCTTTTGCGTTTGAGCACATGGATCAGCCCAATGTCCATTATTAGCAGAAATTTTCTCTAGGATCTCATATCCTTCATTGTAGGTCATAGTTGTAAAGGCTCCGCCCGCAGTTGCATCGAGCATTTGTTTTGCCATGGGATTTAACCCATTGTAAAACGTCTCGAGTTGAATACAGTACGGGATGCCAT